>NC_056563.1:26470588-26529246 GCF_013358625.1 Macadamia integrifolia | reverse complement strand
GGGTATAGCTTTTATCTTTTGGCGTAGAGTAGCAGCACCTTGACAGCAGTTTCCTACTTAGATTAACATTAAATAGAATATTCATCTTATAAACAAGAAGTGAATCATCAAACTGTTACATCTTCATTACCAATAGAATATGTGTAATCTGTAATCATCATGATGCTAAAGAAGTACAAAACTTTATCTCCAATTTTTTAACATGTTTCTACTTACCACTAAACAGAGTGCAACACAATTTTGCAGGTTTTGAAAGTAATGCAATGGGATAAATAAAAAAAAAAAAAAAAAAATTGCAATAAGAGATCAGAATTTCAATAAGAGTACTTCAAGTATAACTTTAAATAGATTTAAGCTGTCCACAGAAAAACCTTTTGATTAATGCACAGAGAAAGCTTCAAACTAGTGCAGAACAGATATGAAACCCGCACAATGCAAGCTAGAGATGTGATGCTTGCAAATAAAAGTTATCCACAGAAAAACCTTTTGATTTATGCACAGAGAAAGCTTCAAATTACTGCAGAACAGATATGAAACCCACAAAATGCAAGCTAGAGATGCGATGCTTGCAAATGTAAGCTATTCTGCATCGTTAAGTATTTCCCATGTTTTGGTTGGTCCTAGAGTTCTTATGATTTCGATATGTATATTTGACCACTGAAGTTACATTTCGATGATTTAAAACATTACAAGTAATATTGACACCAAAAATACCATCAATTGCTTATAAACCTAAATCTCTTACCTATTCTATCTGAAATCACTTGGATCTCTCCCCATAGAGCAACGCAAGAAGAGATGCATATTAAATGGAAAACAAGCAACAACATGCCTTACATGTATTACAGTAGACAATGTTTAAGGCACTTCATGAAGGATAAAATTTAACACAATAAATCATCACAGATAAGATAAATTCTCCTAAACAAGAATAATATAGACAAAATTGATCCATATCAAGCCATAGGTAATGATGAAATTTCAAACCACTTATTAATGGTAGTGCGGCTCAGAGTAGTCTGAAAAGTGATAAAAACTCGATAGGAAAAAAAAAAAGTCTTTGCTGTTCTCCTACAAGTTAATCTTTTTTAATATTCCCCATGAATGAAACCAGAGTACCTTATAATAGCTCCAGTCAGTTTGGTCTCCAACTTTGTATGAAAGAGGACTGTCACTGCAAAATGCAAGTTTTGCAGAGGAGAGATACAAAATTCCCATAACTGGGCCAGCTGATGTTGACAAGTAGCATGCATAAGACTTTTTAAGTTGCTCCTCAGGAGTAGTCTCAAAGGTCTGTCTGAAGATCTTCTCATAACCACCTTCTGCTAGAACTTTAGTTCCCTGAGCAATCCTTCCCATGGCAGCATCCGCGACACTTGGTGCTGTCTTCACTGATTGAAAAAGAAAGCTCTTAAATTATAAAAGGAGGAAGCTAATGATAAGAGATGGTAAAGAGCAAGAAAAGAAGAAGAGTACATGGAAATTTATCAAGTACTTTGTATAGCAAATTTAAAATAAAATTACTTGATGTTTCAAATTTAAAAAATCCTCAGAAAAGCCTGGGAACAAATAGAACACAGCTCTCCAGAAAACAATGGATCCAGCTAGAAAGGAGGACGCTGCAAAACCAAGGTACTACGAAGCTTGAGCAAGCAAATTTAGCACTGAGATTTGAGACCCACACACGCTAGATTTTTAGTATGCATATCAACTAAAGCAAAGAACACCAACCCTGCAGCAAGAGCCATACATTTATGATTTTTGTGACGATCCACATTCCACCAAGACCACATGAAGCAAGTGCTAAAGATGCACGAAACCTAAAAGAAATGCTATGACTTAGTGCTGGAAGCATGCAAAAAAAAATTTATCACCATGAATTGGTTAAATCTTCAGTTTAGTTATGTGGAAAAAGTCCAGAGACTTGATCAAGATGTGGATTTGGTCTTTATCTGGAAAACAACCGCACATCACATCACAGCATAAAGTAGGAATATCCGAATATGTTTACTCTTTATCTCCAAAAATATGCTCATGTTACTCTCCCTACAAATGCTCCAGAACATGCAAATGGGTCTTGAGAACCAAACAAGACTTGGGGTCACACAACAACGATTACTTCACTACCATGAGTTACAAAATGTGATTTTGATAAAAATCAGTAACGTTTCAGTTTCGACCATGAGCCAAATCAAAATCTACACATTGTCCATTCCTCAACGGATTAGGGCCTTATGCCACCTTCAACGCCAAATAAAGAAGTTACAGGCAGCTTCCTCCACCTCTTAGCAAGGAAGAAATGTAGTTCAGTTACTGGTAACGAAGCATGTGTCTAGGTGTGCATATGCATGTGTATAAGAGGATCATACAATGAAGAAGAGACAAGTCCATCAAAAGGAAAGAGAAAGAAAACAAAAGAAGAGTTGCCAAACAAATGTACTCTCATCAAACGATTCCTCCACCTCCACAACCACCCCCTCCCCGTCCGTCCAGGCTCAAGTTCCCAAACCCCAACCATCCCCCCCCCCCAAAAAAAAAAAAGAAGTGGGTGTGGGGGGACAGTAGAAGAACAAAACACCCCTTGGCTTCTTAGAAGACTTCAATGAAAACAAGAAAATAAAAAAAATAAAAAGAGTTCCAATTTGAAACAACAAGATTCTTCTAATGCAATCTGGGATTCAAAACCTTGATTATAGGTTGCTATGGGTCCATCCAAGAGCTAAACGGCACAAAATTTAAAAGTAATGGAAATTCTTTAATTATTTTGAAGTTTAGAACCTTTTCATAATAAACAAAGAGTTAGAAACTCAAAGGGGAATAGACACAAGGGTGGAGGCCTTTTATTGAAATTAAAACAAGGAATAAGACAATTACTTTGTAAGATAAGGGTTATTTAGTAAAATAGGTGTCGAGATTTAACAACTAGAATCAAGGAAGAAGAAAGGAGAAGAGAGAGACGATGGAGAAGTTGCTAAACCCACCCACAATAGACTCGGACCATTGATGCAAATACAATTGTAATCTGAATAGGAAACTACCCTAGACTAGGAACATAAATCCTACTAACAACCAAAGACATAAAGCAACCTAGTCTAACTTGGAAAGGTTAGGACAAATCACCAACTCACTTAGACAAGGACTCATTCCACGATGGGGACACTCCCCCTATCATGGACACATATTCCAACAATAGGGAAGGATGAGATCTTTTTCTTTAAATAAGGGACTAAGTTGTCTTCAATGTTCGAGATTTTCGGTTTCGACCCTAGTTGAAATGAAATATTTCGGGGCATGTTTTGGCTAACCATTTCATTTCGCCATTTTGGTGGTCAAATGGTCACATATTTAGCCCAAAACTTCAAGGAAACCCTAAATAAGAATTTCTCAACATATTGGAAACATTATATTTTATATTGTAAAAAAAAACACCGAAAATGGTAGTTTGGTTTCATACTCTAAATTGGTAGTGCACACCATACCTTGGGGAAATGTAAAAAAAAAAACAAAAAACAAAAAACAAAAAAAACAAAAAAAAAAACAAAACAAAACCAAAAAAGGCAGACCGAAAATGGTAGTTTGGTTTCATACTCTTAAGTTGGTAGTGCACACCATACCTTATTGTATATATACTATCTCAAATATAGCCTATTCTACACAATTTATTATTAGAACACACATAATTTAATGAAAATAACTAAAATATGCAGTAGGAATGAAGAAAAACCATTTAATTTTACACAATGTCAAAGTGTTACAAGTACAGAGTACAAGTATTATTAAGTAGTCAAGAACAAGGGTACAACCAAGGTTAAAACACCCTATGAAACCATTCCTCCAACTCTATGTCAGTACCACATAGAATTACAGGAAGGCCTCGTAACCTTTGAGGAAAAAGGGTACACCTTAAGTTTGAATCTTACATAAATCTTACTCAAATGCGGAAAATCGTCGTTGTAGATGCGTTATAATTGTCCTCGCACTTTGCTCCACCAAGAAATGTAGGTGATTTGATTAAAAATACCAAATTTTGGGGTTTTGGGAGTTTTATCCCTCTAACATGAGAAACCACTCGAAACAGTTCTTTTTCTATACACTGTTTTGTACCAAAATTTCAGCATTTCAGTCGAGACCTGGCATTGTACCCAGTTTCGTTACAACCTTTGTCGAAACTGAAATATTTTTCACAAAAGCTCGCAGTTTCAACAGAAATTTTGAACTATGGTTGTCTTCAACCTCCCAACTTCAACTTGAGGTGGTTCTAGTTCCTCAAGCAGGACCCCGATCACCCTAGGTGATTAAAACTAATTTCATCCTACCCAGCCCTATCAATTCCAACTCACTAGGATTCCAACTATGCAATATTAAATTCCAAACAAATATCTGAAATCAGATCTGGCGGAAGACAAGGACCCAGTTCTGAGTTTCGATGTGATTCTTATAACAGGAAAAATTGTAAGAGACAAGATTCTAGGGGTTGAATCACCCTAGAGGAGCGACCTGATACCAGAATTCTACGTCAAATGGATCAACAGTCGGATGGTTCAAACAAACTCTTCCCAGCCAATAATCCATCTGGGAAAAAGAAAAAAAAAAAGACTCTTCCCAACTCAACGATAGCATATATTACAGGGAAACAGAAATTAGCCAAATCTTCAGATATGTACCTTGCCTTCTAGCCATATGAGATTCAATGTAGATTTTGGGTTTTCTTAAGATTTTGACAGCTTATGAGTTGCAGTTAAGGCCATACGGTATCTACTCTAATCTCCCTCTTTTTTATAAAACAACTCAAGCCTTATCCCAACTAAATGGAGTTGGCTACATGGATCCTTGCATTCCAATTAACCCTATTCGAGGTCATACTTGATATAAGACCTAAGCTATGCATGTCTCTCCTCACTTCTTCTAGGGTCATTTTAGGTATGCGTCTAGCTCTTTTAGTTCCTTAAATCTAAATCAGATCACCTCCCTATACTAGAGCACCCAAAGGCCTCCATTAAACATGGTCATGCCACCTTAAACGACTTTCTCGTACCTTATTATGTTATAGAGCTACTCCCAAATCAGCTCTAATATGATCATTCCTTACTTTATCCTTCCTAGTTTTACCACACATCCATCTCAATATATCTCCACTACATTGAGTTTATCTATATGATGCTCTTCCTAACTGCCCAACATTATGCACCATACATCATAGCCGGTCGTATGACGATCCTATAAAATTTTTCTTAAAGTTTTAAACGAATAGGTTGATCACACAACACTCTGGATGCACCTCTCCACTTCATCCACCATATTCCAATTCATTGTGAAACATCATCCTCTATATCACATTCTTTATTTATGATTAAGCTTAGATACCTAAAATAATCACTTTGCAGAATCTCCCTCTCATCAATTTTCACCACCTCATTATCCATCCTAGAGTAACTAACGTCAGGCAACATATACTCCATCTTCATTCTACTATCTTAAAACCTTTTGATTACAAGGTTAATCTCAGCATATACTCCATCTTCATTCTACTATCTTAAAACCTTTTGATTACGAGGTTACTCTCCATAACTCCAACTTGGCGTAAAATCCGTACTTGTATCTCGGCCACCAAAACAATGTCATTAGCAAAAAGCATACACCAAGGAACCTCATCTTAAAGGCCACTAGTTAATTATCATCCACGATGAGCGCAAATAAATAAGGGTTTAATCCTTCTCCTTAATGTAACCCAATTGTAATTGGGAATTCACGACCTTCACCTCCACAATTCTTATACTAACAACCACATTCATACATATCTTTAATTATGTCCACATAACTACTTGAAACACTTCTCATATCTAATACTAGCCAGATTATCTCCCTAAGGACTCTGTCATAAGCTTTTCCTAAGTCAATAAAGGCCATATAGAGATCCTTCTTGCAATTTCTAAATCTTTCCATGAGTCTCCTAAGTAAATAAATTTTGTCGTGGATCTTCTTGACATAAAATCAAATTGGTTCTTTGTAATATAGTAGCTTCTTGTCTCAGGGGGTTTCAATAAACCCCCCCCCTTTTTATCAATTCCTATTATTCTTTTCTTATTCTTCTTCGTAGTTACTGTTCATGGGTACTATTCAATGTAGTGCTTAATGCTTTGTTGACCCTATTTTCTTCTAGTTTTAAGACCCAACTCAACCCTAACCAATTTTAGCCTATCCTCCACCACCTTTCTTTGCAGTTCAGCCTTTGAAAATCCTAAATATTGGCTTTGCTAATCACACGGTTACACCAGCTTCACTTGCTACCATAATATAGTCGCCAGTTGATTCACCTAGACATCAACCAATCTTTGGCAACTTTATCAGTTCTTGAGAGGCCTATCAACAACCATAAGGGCATTGCATATGCTATGGTTGACTTCAAATTTAGTTATGGACAACTGGGTGTAAGTTATGAAAGGGAGGATGAGGAAGGAACCTGACCTTGCTAATGATTGACCTCTTCACCAAGGCTTAAAGGTGCTATACCTGCTTGGCGGTCTAGTTAAGCCCTAAAATTATTCGTTTGATACTCTTGATGGTTCCATAGAAGCAAAATTAAGAAATTGCACCAAAGGGTTACAAGAGACATTAGGAGCTCAACAGAAAGAAGTGGCACAAGAAGTTGTATATAGACTTGATACCAGGAAGTAACAAATGCGTTTTTTTCTTGGAAGAACTCTACAGAAGTGATTATTCAATTAGCATATCACTGTTCAGAATCCTAGCAACCATATCAATTGACATAATGAGATTCCTAAGCCAAAATCAGGCTATCTCAGTTTTCACTTCAGAAACTACCTTTTGGGTTTTAATTTTTCCGCTAGGCCCCCCAACTGCTGCTCACAGACAAACATAAAACTCAATGTACCAAATACCCCATCGTTTCACAGTGAAGCTTCTGCTTGACATTGTGAGAACACATGGCTCAGAAACATCCAATAAATGAGATCCATTCCAACAGACTGATGTATCTTTTCTTCATTGCATCACTCAAATCTAGGTTTTCCATTATAGTTAAACAGCAAGCATGCCACTAAGAGTGGATTAGTGGAATGGCAAAATAGGACTCACTTACCCAGTCCTATTTAATTGAGAAGGCCTAGTTGAGTTAAAAGAGAGAAGGGCAATATGTATAAATAAATATCTCCAGACAGTATCAGACTTGAAGAGATCAGACCACTGAGAGCCGTGAATATGGAGGCATAATCGTTGGAATAATTACAGCCAATTACAATTTCCTCCATATATCTACATAAATAAAAAATAATAATAATAATCACATCCATTTCTTTGAACTACGCTCATGATACATACGGAAACATCTCCCAATGGCACAAACACTCATAACTTATGCATAATCAAATCTACTAAAAGTTGATCAACCTCAATAAAAAAAACCTCACAGGTACAACGGGATGGCACCAATATAAATAGCTTTTGATATGGAGAAACTTACAGTGTTGCCACATGTTTCTAGTCAGATCCTCCGCCCCCTTGGTGGCTTCTCCCACTTTCTTTCCCCACCTCCCAAGAACATCGCGAACCGTATCCATCTTATCTGATCAGAAAATGAACATATTTACATAATACAGCAAACAAACAATCTTCAAGAACCGCATTCATTTCACCATTCGCTAAATCAAACAAACAAAATCCACAGAAAGAAAAGATCTTTAAAAGAACCCCTAATTCGAGGGCAGCTTACCCTTGATGGACGTTGATGCCGACGTCCCAGGCGAAGAAGAGATGTAAGGATTGGATTCAGATGGCATTGTAGTGGCACGGTTTTCGGCGGCGGTTCCATGAGGACCTTCCTTCTCCAAATCAGAGCTCCAACTCACCTGTTTATGCGGCTTATTCGGCGTCGAAGGATCGCCTTGCGATTGAGTTCCCATCACAAAGGTACCCCAATTCTCCTGATTAGTAGCAGCAGCGGCGGCGGCTCCAGGTGGTGGAGGAGGAGCGACATCTTCTGGTTCTAGTTTCGGGTAAGGGGCGTATGTTGAGGATTTATCGCCCTCCATTTTCTTCGTCTCAGTTTGATTACCTTGCTTTTGCTGGTGATCCTGATCCATCTAAGATTACTCTTTTCGATCGAATTTCTCGAAGATTACTGATCTCTCTCTGTTATCTTCTGTGTGTTCTTGATTTCTTCGCTGTTAAGGATTATGGAGAGGAATCGAAGGAAGGAAGGATTCGGATAGTGGAAAATTATTTGAAATCTGTATTTGTGTGGTCGTTTGATTTGACAGTTGAAACTTGAAAGGGGGCGAGAGAGCAAAACGCGGATGGCCCCCGTAAAGCGCGTGATGGTTCTCTTTCGTTCACACACGGTTCGGCTTTTACTCCTCCTTTAACGTCTCTGTGTCTCCGATTGTGACGCGCGTCATTTACGGACGCTATCGAAGTGGGAAATGATTTCGAAGTCTGATTCTTTTAGTTGAATTTACGAAAATACCCTCATGATCTCGATCCATCTGATTGAAAAGATAAAGTTCTTGTTACATCAATCGTTCTGCCTTTGACCATGGTCCGTGGGCCGCTTTGGCCTTAGCGGCCCAAGCCATACTGTGAGACCCACGGGCCTCGCCCAAGGTTACGCGGGCCAAAATTGACCCTAACCTGATCCACTTTAAATTGTATCAATATTTTTTTTTGCCAAGAGAACGCTACCTTGCTAGTGCAGGTTCACACCCGCCTGCAAGTTAATGGGAGGGTATGCAAAGTATCTTCAGCACAAGGGTAGCATGATCTTTCTACACATATTGTGTCTAGACAAACACAAGCAAGTAGGGAGGATTCTTCCGGTATTTAAGGGGGGAGTGGGGGTGGATTCTTCCTAACCCATATCGCATTAGGTGGGCGTCAAAATGGCAGCCCGGGGTAGGCTACCGTAGTAGCAACCAGCACTGCATTTATGTGAGAGGGAAACTAATATCCTAGGATAATTATTATTCCCACTACTAGTTAAGGTCCAAAATCCGCTCTTATATCAAAATTTCAATTGTTTTAGTGTGAGAAACTTATCTTTTCCTTATGGTTGAAAGGAGAATTTTTCCTACACCATGGGAGAAGGTTCACCTAATATCCTAGGATAATTATTATTCCCACTACTAGTTAAGGTCCAAAATCAGCTCTTACTTTTTTAACACCCATTCCGTTGCAATGATGCGTATAAGGGAAAGAAAATTTGAGCCAGGTTTGTTAAAATGTTAAACTATGTGGTCACATTTGCAAATTTTCCCTTAATATAATGTAGGTAAAAAGAAACCTGAAAGGCAATGTGGTTCTTGCAGCCAGACAGAGAGGGGGTGTGGGGTTGTTTGGGGGGTGGGAGAATGATTGCGCTGCCCCTCATGAAAGGAGAAAAATCCAACCATTATTGATGCTTTTGCATGCACTCCCATTGGTGCAAGGACCAAGTTGACTCTATTTTTGAGGGAATTCTCTATATATAATGTAACATTATCCATTAATCCAAAATTATTACTATATTGATATCATTTGTTGTCCAAAAGATGACTCCTTAGTAGTGTTAGGGTTGGATGTATTGACCTAGATTATCCGAGTGGTTGCTCCTTGGTTGTCGCTTCCAAACATTGCTTGAACTAACAACAGTTTTTCCAAATGCAAAACAACAGAAAAAACACTTCGAAAGGAAAGTGGTATTGTATTTGATATGCAATCTTGAAGCTCATTCCAAGTCAATAATGCATTCTAAAAAATCTAATCAAAGGCGACCTTAATACTTTGGATTGTTTTAATAGAGGAGGTTAGCAGCTTTCTTGGTTAAAGACAGTGCTAATATGGAGTTTATGTGAAGTCTAGTATTGTGTCATATCGGTCGGGCCAGACCGGTCTCGGTTAGGCTTAATCGGGCTTGACCACTTGGAAGCCTTGTATCGTGAACATTAGTTTAAGTAAATGGGCCAGCTTTGGGGGGGTATGATACGATTTATAATCGGGTCGATTGGTGTCGGCCTTTAATCAGGATTCCTTAAACTAGTCTTAACCGGACCACATACCTATTTAAGTCTAAATGGGCTTTAAACGTGTCTACCCTAAAATTTTTTTCTTAAGTTGATTGAATGTTCAGAATTATGTGAGGCAAATCTTTAATAAAAAAAATAAATGATATGAGATTATGATTGTTCTTACAAAGAAAAAGAAGAGATTATGACCTTTATAACTTACAAAATAAATCTTAATTAAATTAAATTTTATTACAAAAGTAAAGGGTAAGAAAGCTTAATTTGTTTCTTACTAGTAGTGGCAAAATAAGAAATTTATGTAATATTAAAGGGGGTCGGGCTTGGTTGGGCTACAACGAGTTGGTTCAAGCTGGGTATATAAACGTGTTGGTTTGGTCAGGTGCCCAATGGGTTAGCTACCTGCACCATGAACACCCGTTTAATAAATATGTCGGGCTCAAGTCTGATTCGTTTATTAATCGGGTCGGTCCAGGTCGGGCCGTAAACGTGTCGGACTTGCTTGGGCCTACTAGTACAGGCTCAGAATCGAAACCCATAATATGCAGTATCTCACTTAATCGGGAGGAATTCATGAAGTGAAGGACATATGGAAATTGGGATTTACTAGTTCTATCAATAACATCTCAAAAGTTGGAGCTCATGTATAATGTCATGCATCAAGTAAAGGACAATGATCACAAACCAGATTAGGCTCCTCTCTAAGTGCCCATCCCCCGGGTCTCTGTGCCTTCTCTCAAAACATTGGATCATTGCCTAGAAATATGGTGCTCACCCAAATAGCTATGGGTCGACCTGGGCGATGGGCGCTTAAGAGAAGAGTTGAATCCTCACAAACCATCCCATTTATGGTATTCTTTACTCCTCCTGGTAGAAGGAAGATAACATAGTAAATAAACAAAAAACAAAATGAGCTAAAACAGTGTAGATCGAGACATAGATTTTGTTGTTGGTCTGTACAAAGTTTCTTTTGAGAATACCCGGCCCATCTATGGTTCTTGGGGGTGTTTTTTCTTTTATTTTTCCCCCTAGCAACGGATATCTAGGCCTTCGGCCTGATTAGACCTATGGGTCCATCCTGGCCCCATAACCCCATGGATCGAATCATACAAAGGTTGAATGAGAACCATTCAACTTTCACCTAAAGTAGTGAAGAGCACTAAACACTTAGTGTGAGTGACCCCAAAGAGGTAAGAGGAGTCAAACTCAAAACCACATGCTTCCTGAGGCGAAGGTCCCTTGCCAACTTGGCTACCCCCTTGAAGTTGAGGGGAGGTTGTGATTGCTTCATAGATGAGAAGAAAAGAAAGGGAGGACAATAAAGAAGGAGAGAGAGTAATGAGGATAAACAAACAGGGAGAGGATTCCCTTAAAGGTATTGTGGTGCATGTGTCAGCAGAGGGACAAATAGGAGTTTGCGTGGAAGCATCAACCGAGGTGAAATTTCCACTTTTCATGAGGGGTAGAGGATCATTTTGCCCCTTTTGTATCTTGGAATAGGGGCCACACTACCTTTTAGGCTTCTTTAATTCAAATAGAAATATTAAGATGAGCAAGTGTTTTGGTCTGAGAAGGGCTCCTTTGCCCACACACAAGGGCATGGTGATCATTGCACAACCTCCTGTCTCTGTGGTGCACGGGCCACTCTCGGATAGAAAACTTTGTCCTTTTTAAGATTTTGCTTGCTTGTAGATCAAACTTAATGGCCTATGACCAATATAAGGGTTAATAAAAAATAAATAATATGACTAGACTTTGCGAGTTATCCATGACTTGGGCAAAAGCTAAATCAATGAACTTGAATTGACTCACTCAAATTTGGTCGTGATTTCTTAAGCTTGAACAAATCTTCACAGCTCATTCGAATCAAAACTTAGTTATCCAACTATACTCCTCTACCAACTAAATAGAATCACGTCCTTGTAAGACCAACCACAAAGGCAAACTCCATAAAAGTGTTCAACAAGTATTCGATGCCATTCTTTATTCTTCGGCAAAGTGGATGAGGAAAATGAAAAGCTCCTAAATCTTAAGCCTTATACTTCATTAAAACTTTACAACATACACCATGTACCCCACAAAATCTGAAAACCCAGGAAAATCATGAGAGAGAGAGAGAGAGAGAGAGAGAGAGAGAGAGAGAGAGATTGCATAAGAAATGGCTAGAGATAGAGGGGGAGAAAGACTCAAGAAGATGAAGGAGAATGCTCCATCACAAGATACCATTTGGATGGTTTTGATCATGCTATCTTTAGTCAAGAAAACACATTATGCCTTAAGCAATAGTTATAAACTATTAAAACCATTAAATTGTTACTTATAGATACAAGAAACTCTTTGTTTATAACCCATTATAAGGGTTGCTGTTTGTGAAACCATTGACAGATCTTTATGCCTATTTTGCATTATCCTTAGAACATGTTCAAATGTTTTGTTGTTTTCTAAACCTGAAGCATCAGTGGTTAGCACTAATATGCTATGTTCTTATCTTAATGTCTCATAATTAGAGACAGTAAGTGCTCAGAAACCCACTTTCTTGTGCTGGAATACCATTTTTAACAAGAACAAAATATTGTGCTGAGGTGATAGATCCTTACAGACTCCACAATAGCCATGCAAGACAAGAAACATTACAGTTCCAAGACAAGAAAAATGCCATGGAAGACAACCAATATCTTCAATGTAGATGAAAACTATAAATTAGAAAATTAGAAAAGTTTAAGAATTGAGAAGGGCCTAGAGGAATTAGCTCTTCTTGTCATTTCTAAGAAAACCTATGGCTCTTTTTCACTCAAAAAGTTGGATAACCCTTTTACTAGAGATGGTTTCTACACTCAATCATTCATAAGTGGAACCTATTTTATAATGTTCAAGTGCTCTACTTTTTTTAATTGTTAATTTCAAAAATGGGATTAGTAGGATTAGAGTTAGGCACTAGGCATCCACCATGCTCAAGAGGAGATCATAGATTGTTCCTCTGGATATTGCCCCTTTACAAATATTTATTTATTTATTTTTAAATCTGAGTAGGTTACAAATGAATTGTAACCCTTTTATTTTTTTAATATGTCCTCTAGTTCCCTCATTGATGGAAGTTAAGATTGAATGTTGATTTTACAATCTAGATTAAATGAAGTGATTTACAGTTGGTCGGATATACCATGGGAATTTGGGCTATGTCTGGTTGTCAAGAAATGAATAGAAAAAAAATATAAAGAGAGAGATAAATACACAAAGCAATCATTGAATCATCATGATGCAATGATTGATGTATATGTCTATCTCTCTCCTTAAATTTAATTTTTTTTCTTTTATTTTTCTTTTTTACTTATTTCTTGACAACCAAACATTACCTCAATAATATAAAAAGGAGAGAAAATAAGTTGAGAGGGTAATTCAACACTTCGTTTGTTTGGAGTACTTTATTTCATTTGTGTGCTTTGGGTTGGTCCGGTAGACGAGAGAACTTTTCTCCTTAAACCCAAAACTGAATTTTTAACTTTTTCACTGAGTGAAAGGTTAATAAATAATTATTTTTTCTTTTATTATTATTATTATTATTATTTTTTTTTTTTTTGTGGATTGACGATGGATATCTGGACCTTCGGTCTGACTAGTCTCACGGGTCTATACTGACCCGACAACCATACAGCCATTGAAGGGAGAACCATTTAACTTTTTTCAAAAACAGTGAAAAACAAAAACATCCCGTGTGAATGACCCCAAGAAAGTAAAAAAGAGTGTAACTCAAAAACACATGCATTTTGAGATGAACGTACCTTGCCAACTCTGCTACACTGTGTTTGGTAATGCACTTGTGCTAGAATTCAAAGCAATGTCAAACTGGAAGTGGGCTCCTTTGACAAAGCTCTTGATGATGAGAGTCTCACCATCACCTTCCACAACCAAATTGCAATAAAACATGCGTACCAATTTGGGAAACCTTTATCATGTATCAGAAAAATGGTACACCTACCCAATCTATCAAATCTCTCCCAAATACTTAAATTGATGTCTGATGAAAGATCAATAAACCTACCTAGGGAGAATCGCTTTTCTTCAAACACGTACCAACTCTTTCATTCCAATTGAGAGGAGAACCAAGGATGTCGCTTTCCCTTCCCTTTAGAAGCCACCTTCTTTCTTGCATGCTTAGAACGGTTGTCAGGATCCATTGATCAAACAGAGAAGAAACTAAAGCTAGAATAGAGAAAAGATATGGGACTAAATATATAAGAACTCAATTTAAGATTCTAATTGAAGTTCATGTATTGAAAATTTATTTTTATATATGGATTAGGAATCGTTGCCCGGTTACATGGTCATTGTGCTAGCATGGGGATCAATCAAGGGAGGCAAGCAACATTGAACCAGGGGCAGGGTGGTTTTTTTGTCACTCTCTCTGTTTGATCATAGGAAGCGCATGACCTGGTAACAATCTTTTTTCTGTTTATATATTCATCACCGTAATTGATCGAAAACCAACTAGACATGTAGCTAATCGATATCAGTTTTATTTTTACGGAGCGATTAGCTTATCAATTGGTCCCAATTTGCCCTAATATTTTCCAACGGCTTAGGTCAGCCTAACCAAAACTTATTGAGTCAACTAGTATGATTCCCCTAGGGGTGTCAATCTGTTTGGCTTGGTCGGGCTCGATTGGGCCTAATCGGGCCTTTAGGCTTGCACCGTGAATTGTCTATTTATGAAATTAGTCTGACTATGTCAGGTTTTGGGCTTTACAAGGGTTCTACTAACGGGTCTAATTGGGCTTTAATTGGGTTAATACACCAATAAAGCTTTAAATAGGCCTTAAACGAGTTTCAATTGTCTTAGATTTTAAAAATTTTAATATATTTATTAAATCATCAACAATCTAGGAAAGACTTTAAACTTAATTGCATTCAATAATTGATAAAAATATCAATATTTACCTTATGCTATTAAAAAAAAAAAAAAAGCTCGGCTGACTTAGGCTTGTAAACGTGTTGGGTCAATCAGGCCGATTGGGTGTCTGTCGGGCTTACACCCTGCACTGTGTATTGCCTATTTATAAATGTGTCGTGCTTGATTTATTAATCAGGCCGGTCCATTTTGAGCCATAAATGTGTTGGGCACAGTCGAGCTTGGAATTGACACAACTAGATTCCCATACCGTTCTTGAGTCTAAACTTTGAGCACTAAACATGCTGCCACATTGTATATATCTTGTTAGTGTGTGCCTGCCTCTGCTAAAGGATCCGAGTCCAGACATGCTGCCACATTGTATATATTTCTCCAATGCTTTGAGCGCCCAATGTGGTTCCAATGACCGGGAGAATCCAGACATGCATCCCCCCAGGTCCTCTTAACCATCAAATTCCGCATTGGGCACCCAACGCGTTGGAAAGGATCTTTTTTCATTTGCTAAATTAATGGCATTTTTACTACCCCTTCCAATCAATCATATTGGTATGAATCAAATTTAATAAAATTTGGAGCAAGATAACACTACCCTATAGGCGTAGGTACAAGCTAGCATGTGGGCTAATGAAAAGGCATGTAGGAGCATCTTTAGCGTGGAGAGCAAGGTCTTTCGACACCAACTTTGTCTAGGCGTGTATCGATCCCAACATGTAGCATTCTTTCTTCCTAAAATTTGATTAGCGAATGTGGGATGTCTCGTCTATTTTGTTTCATGTATGCTCCTTCCCCTCTCCAAGAATAACCTTTTTGCCCTTGGAATAATTCCTTTTCAGTAACGGCCAGGTTGGGTGTTCTCTGCCAGTGTAGGCCTACACTGCCGGACATGAAACTCTCCTCATAATGAACATAAAAGGGTGAACCAAACTTCTGCCAAGGCCACCTTGAGAACTCCTCATTGAACAGTTATTTTCACTCATTTCCATGGAATCTGATACTAATAGAGCTCTGCCCCCAATGCTGACTGGCATTTTCCTGACCCAATCCTTGCTGTGAGGAGGTCTGCACCTGAAATAAAAGAATGTCATATCATCCAGAGTTACTAGTTAGTTGGTAGGGCTTCATAGATACATCCCCAAAGGAATTAGATGAACTAGGGTGCCATAGCCATTTTCCATATCTTATGTCATGGATAAGACATATAGTTATGGGTTGAGTGATTAACAGAAGCCTTTAAGCTTATTTTGAGGAGAGATTTCCAGTGTTTTTTAACCACACAACACTACCTTTCCATTGATGGGTATGTAGAGAGAATTTTTTTGAGAACTTCTTCCACAATATCAGAGTGTAGGTGAAAAGCAGCCTCTAGTAATGCTACATTCCAACATCTATTAGGAAGAATTAAATCCCTTTGAGTTACATGGTTCGCAATCTTATAATTTTTGAAGTTTAAGAATCGAGAAATCATTCCAAATATAGATGTTTTCTCCTCTTATTAAATACCCATTTTTTCAACTATGATAAAAAAAGAACTTTCTCCAAAATCACGATGTAGATTGCGATCTTGAAAATATTTTGATTTCAAAGAATAAAGAGGAAGGAAAATATTTTGATTTTAAAATTCTCATCCATAAGTATTCTTGAAAATTCAAGACTCAAAATTTAATCCACGTTTTTTTTTTTTTTTTTTTTTTTTTTTTTTGCCCTTTCCTCTCTTTGGTTTTCAAATTTTAGATTATAGTTTATCCAAGTCACCATGCACTGACTTTGGAAACCATATCAAAGTCATCTAAGTAATTGGAGATAGTTGCCATAATTGACTTAATCATTGTGGCACTATAGACACCTAATTTTATCCGAAAATCGATGTCATGGTGATGGGAGCAAGATCCGACTTTCTTGATCATACCTTTTTTTTCTTCCAAACATTGCTTCCATGGCCAATTGATCCAGTTGTCATCTTTATCTGATGCATAGGAATGAAAACCTTCAGTCTATTCATGTGATTAAGAAAGTCTTCATTTTCTCAAAGTATTTGTTGAATATTTAAAAATTTGAATTTTTATTTTTTATTTTTTAATGATAAAAGAATTGAGAAAACATCCCAGAGGAAGGTCGAATTCCAAACCTAATATATACATCACCACAAAATGGACTGTCACTTTGGGCCACATGCAGATAGTCACCCTGCCTAGCAAGAAAGTAAACGAAGAGTTTGATTTTAGTGTTAATGGTAAAAAAAAAAAAAAAAAAATCTTACAAACCACTCTACCACGGAAGTCCTCGGGTCATCCCAAGAAAAATGAACCCATTTCTAGTCAAGAATATGAATGAACCATTTTGTCACCTTGGCAATGCTCGGAGCGATGTGGAATACTTTCCCTTCCCTCAACTATAAATAGGGCACCAGCTCTTTCTAAAACAAATAAAAAAAATTGGAGAAATCACTCTGAGTGCTAGAGATCTGCTATGAGAAGAGTGACTTCCAATGATCAGTGCCTAAGTTTTAAGGATTACCTCGATATGATTCTAATTGTATTTAGAAATCCATTCATCTTTTCTTAATTTTCTATTTTTTTCTTTGAGTTACCTGATCTTTATTATACTTTTCGGAAAAGGTTGTAGATATTGGAAACATGCAAAGAGCAGGTTTTGTTAAATTTTTCTAAGTAGTTAGACACCAAAATTTTTATCATTGTCTCTATAATAATTATGAGGATCTCTTTGATTTCCTATGAATTTTCTTTTCCAAATCTATTTAATTATTTATTTTAAAATAAAGAACGAAGTGATTTTATTAAACAAAGTTAAAGGAGGAGAATCTCCTTCTATGCAAACTACAGTTCACAATACAAAAGGGTAGCTGAGGCCACCAAGTATGAGAAATTCCCAGCGTGGGAGGCTCCATGAGCAGGAACATGAGCTCCCTATTTACAGACCGAGAAATAAAATGAAAAGAAACAAAAGGCTCTGTTTGTTTCGATGTAAAATATTTGATAAAACAAAATTTATAGTAAAATTAAATTTTTTGCCGTTTGTTTCATGATTTGAAAAATTTTCACCGAAAATTTTACCGTATCCTACCTATTTTCTGGTAAATCCCTTGACAAATTTTACGTAGAATTTTTCTATAAAATTTTACGAAATTGTGTTCGATAAAATCTAAGAAACAAAATCGAGCTTGAAGCTCTCCATTCCCGATAATTTCTCCTCGAGCCTCGCTCGGTCCTCTCTCCTAGGGGTGTCAATCGGTCGGCCGGTTCGGTTTTGGTCGGGCTTAATCGGGCTTGAAGACTTTCAAAGGCTACACCGTGTCCGCCCATTTAACTAATCATGGTACGCTTTATATTCGATCGGTTGGCCTCGGGCTATAATCGGGCCACCTTAATCTGGCTTTAGTCGGGCCTTAACCGGGCTACAGACATGTTTAATGTTAAATGGGCTTTAATCGATTTTTAAACAGGCCCTCTTTAAAATGTGCTCTTATATTCCAGCCCACTAATGCAAGCCCAAAAAAATGACAATTAATCAATAAATGATACCAAATATAACCATTATTTAAAATGTGAACATGTTTTTACTTTTTAATTTGGGGGGTAAAATAGGTATTCTACAATCATTAAAGGGTCGGTCTCGGCCGGGCGCCCAACGATCCAAGTAACAAAACCAAGACCGACCGTTTATAAACGGGCTGGGCTCAAGCCGGACACATTTAATAAACGGTCTGGGCCGGGCCGGTCTATAAATAGTCGGTCCCGGTCGGTTTAGTCGGTTTGGGCCACGAATTGACACCCCTACTCTCGCCTTCTTCCTCGAATCTGCTCTCCCAATCCTTCTCTCTCTGCTTGTCGTTGACATTGTTCTTCCTAATCTCCATTTTCATCTCTTCTCTTCTCTTTTCTTCTCCATATTCCTTCTTTGCATGGTCAATCTCAGTGACGCTTCGTCTGCAAAACGAAGGAATCTATCGGCAACGCCATGGGTGGAGCAAGCTTTAATCTCACCGACACTCCTTCCTTCTTCGTGGCCGGCATCAGCCATAACAACCTCATCTCCATGGCCTTAGTGTTTTCACTTTCACGCTGATGAGTGTTTTCACTTTCACGCTGATGTAAATCCAACATGCTTTCTCTCTCAAAAAACCCTATTCCCACTCCCATGAAAATTCGTTCTCTCCACTCCTTCCACTCCCTCATTTCTCTTTTCTGTTGATTATGGGACTCAATCGCCTCAAACTGAGAGATTCAGACCAAAGCCTCCTTCATATGTACCCTTGGACATTGAAAGATATCATTGGCATCCCCTATTATGGCAACTTCTGGTGCGACAAAGCCTCAACCGATCCGCCATCTTGTTGGTGTATGATGTCTTGTATTCCATCACAGTTTAATCCAGGGAGTACTGGCGCAACACCTAGACAGGTAGGACGACGGTCCTGCTAGCCGGTTAGCAGACCGTAGGGGTTGCAAGGGGGCAGGAGGCCCCCCTGCTATGCAGGGGATGTAGGGGGCGTAGCCCCCCGCTCGAATTTTTTATTTGAGGGCAATTGTGTACTTTCCAGATTAAGGTTTTTTTCGCTATATATTTGTAGCGAGGGATTATTTCTCTGTAATGCAAGCAATACTGAGAGGTGTGAGGACGAGCGCTGTAACCCTATTCTCCATTGATAGTGAAGTAGGATCTCATCTCACCGGGGACGTAGGCAACCTTGTCGAACCTCGTAAAATTCGTGTGCATTGTTTGTTTTGTTTTTCTATTATCTTCTGCATCGTTTTAGGGTTGCGTTTCTACAAATCTCTCATCAATCCTCAGGGAAAATGTTGTCGCTAGCATCTGTCAAGTACTCTGTTTAAATTCTGGTTTCTCTTATTCTATTCTTTCTGTATACATCCGATGCTTTGAGTCGGATACCCCTTTTCTTGCTACAAACCTCGCTCAAATTTTCTGTCAGTCACCTATTCGATGAAATTCCTCATACAAGAATGTATGAGGTTCTCGAGGTTCTTTTTCTGTTTTCGATTTGAATTTGGTTTTAGTTTTGAGAGTCTGCTATCAAGAGTCTACGTATTTTGATATAACTGCTTGCTTGAAGAAGTTGAGTTATGGGCTCACCATCGAGCACTGTGATCCAATGCTTGTGGCTCAGAAGGTCTGTGCTAAGGTCTAGCTACAACGGTGTCACCAGATTCACTACCAGCCACCTTGACAAATTAGAAGCCAAGACCGTTATTGGCAGAATAGCATATAATATGGGAGTCTTAATTCAAATTTGTTATAATGGTATTTTATGTAATTATTTTGAATAATTTACATGTAAAATAAATGAGAAAACAAATATCAGAAAATTTTACAGTAACATTTTACTTCCTGAAAACAAACATTGGAAAATTTTACATGTAAATTTTTCCATGTAAAATTTTTCACGTAAAAATTTATGCCGAAACAAATGGAGGAAAAACCGAGAAGGAAAGAGAGTGCATCCTCAATTATACATAAACATAGAAGCCCAACCAATGGATGTGGGAGAACCATTAAGATTATCCACAAGAGATTGACTTAAAGAAGATAGTAGCAAGAGACCAATAGAGATTGCCATCAAAACACCATCATGGACCGTTTCAGCATGTTGGCATAGTATTACATATTTAGAAAAATTGCCAATTTTCTAGTATTCCTTTCACCTTGTTAGGTTCTTATATTTTGACATGGTCCTTTTTGTTTAGTAACCTTAATTTTGTAGTATAACTAATTTTGGTTAGATTCTAACATTTCCTTAGGCTAAGTTTGATTTGTATTTACTTTCCTTCTGTAGTGTTACGGGATCTTTGTAACTTTCCCAACTTTCCCTCTTTTTAGATAAAGTAGATTTTTTATTTTTTATTATTTATTTATTTTTTTGGGATAAATAGAGTAGTTTAAATTTTAATATATTGTATTTTTGAATATTTTCTTCCATGCGTTTAGACTTAAAAATTTATTGTTTAATTAAAATGCCAAATATAGAAGACTAGTTTAATCGGACAGACAAGGATGCCTAATGCTTTACTCAATCATAACCTTACTTGCAATGCTTCACTCAATCATGACCTTATTTGCACAGTTTTCATGGTCAGATTGGTCATTGAGTTATTAAAAAAAAAAAAAAGTTGATAAACGAGCTCTAAACCCTCTTTTAGGTGACGACTTCCAATGGAACAATTTCAACATTTTGAAATGACCGATGCCTCAAGAGGTGGAGGGTTGCACACGAGTCATTGTTCTTACAGGCATGGCCTACTGTTATGGCAAATTTCCTCTATAGCCCTAATTTGGTTTTCATCCTTTCTATAATATGCATGAAGGTTTTCCTTTTTCATCTCTGGTTGAACATCTGGAGCCTTAAGTATTTGGAGGAAGGAGTCATCCTTCATTCCTAGGAATGAGGTAATTGCATATATGAGATTAGGACTAGCATTCCCACTAAATACAAATTCACATTTTTTAGGTTAAATTTGTTTTGTTATCCAAAATTTCCTTACACTAATGGGAAATAAATTGTATACATTTCAGATAAGTTTTCCTTAATGCATATCAAAATGTCATTAGCAAACATGAGTGATAAGCAATAGTTGGACCTCTTGGCCTCTTGCTATTTGCATCCCACTCAGTTTTTTTTTTTTTTTTTTTTTTGACAGGAACCTATTAGTTTAGAAAAAATCCACAGTAAATAGTATTGGACTCAAATGATTCTTGTCTTATATCTCAGTTAGGGGGGTAATATGACCATGAATAGAGCCATTTATTTTGAATTGAAAAAAAAGAAAAAGAAAATACACTGAAATCACATCACACCAACTCTCATCAGAACCTAGTAACTCCATTATAGCTCTAAATAAACCTATTCCAATATGTCATAGGCCTTTCCATATTAACTTCTATTCCCATATATGCCCATTCATGTAATGTATGATTTCACTAACCACTATGACATTGTCTATGATTTGTCTCTCTTTAACAAAAGCATATTGCCAAGGAGAGATATATTTTTTAAAGTAAGGGTCATTACTGGTGGGCCAGGAAATTAGAAATATATTTATACTCCACATTGTAGAGGCTGATGGGTCTGTAATGATCTAAAATAAATGGATTCTCAGGCTTGAGTATCAAAGCAATAACAGTCTTGCCTAATGACCAAGGAAAACATCCCGATTGAAAGGATCTTTGCACAAGGGTCACTATGTCCTTGTCTAGAAAATTTCAAAATACTTAAATGGATCTTTTTAGTCTAAATTGTTCATAGCGAGTCATGAGGTGCAATGAGTATTCAATAGCTGAGAGGGTTTGACCATGCATCTCAACCGTTGGATGCTCACTATCAAGACCTGGTGCTTTATAATGATCTATGTCAAAGACCACCTCTTTGATATCTTCAGATGAAGGAATTTTCAGCATAAAGCCATTGTCCTCTATGCAATTACCTGGTTACAAAGAATCACAAGGATCCAAGATCAACTGGGGAAGACCTATTATTAAGTTGTTAAAAATGAAAACTATACTAAATATTTGTCGTATGATAGATCGGTGGAGTAAAATTTTGTGTATAGGTCAATCACATTTTTTTACCTATTTATATTAAATTTCAATCAAACAATTTACCAAGTGGCAAAATAAAAGTTGAAAAGTTTAGACTCAGGACAATAAGATAATACACAATAATGGTCGGAGTATTGTATAGGTATACATGAACATACATGCTAATAAAAACTAAAATATATATCATTAAATTACTCTCTTAGAATATGACAATGAACTAATTCAGACCATGTACTATTTATCCAACTAATCAAAATTATCACATTATTATTTGACTTTAGCACAATAAGGATGGGTTGCTTTACATATAAAAGCAAGCAGTTGAAATGAGCTTTTCCCTTATTTTTACATTATACCCAATTTACTAGACTTTGAAAAATGGTGCCAAGACTCCCTTCCCTTGTATTTTAAATATTTATTTTAAATCAAAAGTCAATGCTTTGAATACATAAGTCTAAAGTCAATTAATAACTTATTAATAATATTAATATGTGAGTAGCCTTTTACTCCTGCCTATATACTTATATTTGAAGAGGAATAAATCCTTTGTGAGACAATTCCTATCCCAACATTGATCGGTCTTCTTGAGTAGAAATTATATTATGAATAGAAGGGGAGAAAAATAAACAGTAACCAAACCCATGTGGCAAAATGCAATTGGGTTTAGAAAGGTGGGAGGGTGGGGAGTATTCTAGATAGGTGATCCTGTCGTGGTGCTCCTAGTATTGCTCTTTGTGATAAGAGAGAGTATTTTTTGGTAGGTAGCTGACCTTGTGGTCCTCTTAGTATGGCTCTTTTTGTGTGTGTGAGAGAGATTTCTGTTATATAGCTGACCCTGTGGTCCTAATATTGCTCTTTTAGAGTAGTTTTTGGTATATGACTGACCCTGTGGTCCAAATATTGCTTTTTGGAGTATTTTCTTGTATATAGCTGACCCTGTGGTCCTAGCACTTGGTATTAGTATTGAACTTTGTGATCTGAGAGAGAGAGAGTGAGGTTTTTTTTTTCCTAGTCAAGTACATAAAGCAATCCAAGAGTGGTGATGCTAGAGTATGACAAATAGAGGATGAAGAGCATAAGAACCATCTTAAATATTTGACCCATTTTGGATTTTAAGCTTATAAAATTATAAAAATCAAAATGCTAGGTTAATTTTAATCACCCTCCTAATTAATGGATTAAATGGTTTCCCTTCACTTGTCAAGCATCATAATTGTGCCACCATTGGAATGGTTATGTCACTAGGTAGTTACCATTGAATTAATTCTACATTAAGTGAATGATTAGTTAAAGATTTTTTTTTGTAATCATTATAGGTTCTTATTTTATCCTAGTCAAGGGGAGAAGAGAAGGTGAGAACCAAGAGACTTGAACCCGAGAGTAATGCTCCATGCTCTCCTAGTTGCTTTAGGCAACTATTTCTCCAAATGCGTAGCAAATTCTCCATGCTTGGGTGATTGATATTTGATATCACCGCTGCCTAAGGCAAGGCATTAATGAATCTAGCTTAAAGCCATAACCATTGGATCCCGCAATTTGATCACATTTGCTCCATAAACTTTGGTGTAATTAATTTCTAATTTTTTAAGCCCATTTTAAATGTACCCTACACTACCTATTGGATGCATTATATAGACACTTTACATGACAGAGTACAAGAAGAGGACAGGAATGGAGGCATATATTGCGCAAGTAAGAAGTCAGTGATCACATACTTTATCAGCTGAACTAACTGGCACCTTCACTTCCATTATTTCTACATAGAGCCTTATTGGATCATCATACTTGATTGTCGAAATATTGACCACAGGCCCAATTGGCTCGACTCAAGGTCTGTTTTTGGAAATATTGTTCTCTTCTTATGGATGGAATTGAAACACATGTAAGCTTTCAAAATTTTTTTTTTGATAAGTACCTACTCTATCCTATTTTATAGGAGGAATTAAAGTGAGAATCAAAAAGCTCGAACCCAAAACTAATACTCCACATTCTACTAGTTGAGCTAGGCAGCGGTTCTCAAATGCTTAGCAAATTTTACTCATTGCGCTAGGCAATTGTTCTCAAATTCTTAGCAAATTATCCATGCTTGGGTGAATGATACCATAGTTGTCCAAGCGTAGGGTCTAATGAATGATGGGATACAATTGTTATGATTTGATTCCCGAACCCAAACTTCATCAAACAGTCCTCTCTCTTCCCTTCGCTTATTTATGCACTCATTCATTCACTCATTTCATTATGTGTTATAATACTGGCCCGTCATTCTTAGAAGATTCCACTTCTCCGAGGATTCCACCCTCTTCCATTCTCTTGGAGGAATTCACTTTAAGAGACTTCACCTCTTCGGTGACTTCATCTCCTTGTAGACTACATTTCCTTGAAGACTTCATAAGCTATGTTTAGTTATCAAAAAAATGAAAGAAAATAATAGAAAAAAAAAATTATGAGTCTATCTCTGATCTTAAATTCATTTTTTTTTCTTTTTTTCTTTTTCTTGACAACCAAACGTAACCTCAATTCTTATTTTAAAATTCAAGTAGACAATCCAACCGGACCTAGAACTCAAACTTATTCAATCTGGGCTAGTTTAAAAACACAAACCCAACAAGTTTATTACTATACATGAGAACTAATCCATTATTCTTCTTTTGACCAATTCTGCTTTCACAAGGAATCATACTATTGAAATCCCAGTTTTGGTTCAACCAATCGGTCCAACTTGACAAAGCAATGGTCTAGAAGTCTAAACCAATCATTCCTACAAATACTAATTTCTATCTACACTCCATTACACCTTTAACCCCAAAAAGAAAAATACCCCATTATACAAAAGGGAGAAGATGATCCTCTCTCTCTTTCTCTCTCACTCTACTTCCTTAATGAGCGTGGAACAAACGCCCATAAGTGAGACCATGTATTTTTGGTCAGCGTCTCTTTGATCATCCAATGATGTTTTGGATGTCTGAATCACAAAATCATGCCATAAGGTATGAATGAAAGGAAAGGACCAGAGATTCTAGGGTCATACCTGGTCAATGGGTCAACCAAACCAACTTGAAAATCTTTTGAATGAACCAATGAATGAACATATGTATGAAGAGTACTTTTTTCTCCTCAATGGCTTTCATTATTGGAGTTTGGAGGCTCTCTCAGTCTCCAAATCTGGTGGGTATCTATCTATCTTCCTGTGCTATAGTGAGTAGTCAGCACAGTTAGTGGGCACTACTACAATCAAGAAGGATATAGTACAAAACATAATGGACGGTCCAGATGAAAAATTGGGTCTTTATCCAAATTAGTCTTAGCTTTCAAACATTTTTAGACTTTTTTCCCTTTGGAAATAATAACTTTTCATGAGATGGGAGAAGATAAAAAGTTGAAGTTGGGAGAGGAAGTGTAGGAAGGAAATAGGCCAATAGGGGGTGGCTATGAAGATTAGATTCAGATCTGTAGAGACGTGGACTGGGGACTGAGTACTGCAAAAACTGACAAAGGATGCTAGCTCAGCTCTTCACCTTAAAGGCAAAGAAGTCCTTCCAAATTACATCTAGTCTTTATTTTTTATTATTTTTTTCTACCTTTTTTTTTTTTTTTTTTTTAATTTTTTCTTCCATGGCTAGACAACAAGAATAGAAAGAGACGGAGGAGATGAGACTGAGAGATAAATTATACTAAAAAGATTAAAAAATATGAAATGGAAAGGAAGGGGCCAGGGGAGGGGGACCATCAAAGAAAACCCAAATAATGGATGAGGGAAGGGAGGCCTGGGAAGGGGCCTTTGCCCTTTGGACAGTGCAGAGAAGTTCAGAGAGAGAGAGAGAGAGAGAGAGAGAGAGAGAGAGGGAGTAGAGAGAAGGGAGAGAGACTGAGAAGATGGAGAATCCCAATGTACAGAGCAGAGACAGCAGAGTGAAGACCCAAATAAATTAATGTTTCTTACCTCATCTCACTTCTCTCTCCTTCTTTGATCCTACATCAAATCTTATGATTGTTTATTTTTGAATTTCCGTTTCTATTTTCTCGTCTAATCCTCTTCCCTACCCTACTGCTGCACCAAACTCACTCACCCATTTTTCTCTCTATCTATCAATCTACCTGTTCCTCTGTTTCTTCCCTTGTGATGTGGGTGTGATCTGGGTGAGAATTAGTAGTGGGCTATCAGCTATGTGATCTGAAAAGAGAGAGGTATAAACAATCGAATCCATTTACCCTTTTTTCTTTTAATTGTTATAGGTTGGTTAGATCGGAAGCTGTTAGGGTGTTATGAGAGAAGAGAAGTCTGAAATGTCTGAAGATGAGGACAGAACGGTGGATCTTGGTGGCGCCACCTCCGGTGACGGCGGTGGCGGCGTACCCCATGAAACATCATCCAACAAGACCATGAGTTGTCCCTTGCCGTGCCCAGATCAAGTCCTCGAGAACGTTCTCGAGAACGTTCTTGTCTTCCTCACATGTCGCCGCGACCGCAACTCTGTCTCCCTTGTTTGCAAGTCCTGGTATAAGGCGGAGGCGCTGACTCGGTCCGAGCTCTTTATCGGCAACTGTTATTCTGTGTCACCTCGCAGGACGATCGAGAGGTTTGGGAGGGTGAGGTCTTTGGTGCTGAAAGGGAAGCCAAGGTTCGCTGATTTTAGTTTGATTCCTAACAATTGGGGTGCCAACTTCTTTCCCTGGGTTTCGGCCATGTCTTCTGCTTATCCCTGGCTGGAAAAGGTTTACTTGAAGCGCATGTCTGTCACCGATGAAGATTTGAACCTTCTAGCCAATTCCTTCCCGGGTTTTAAAGAGCTCGTGATCGTTTGCTGTGAGGGGTTTGGTACCAGCGGCCTTGCTGCCATAGCCAGCAAGTGCAGGTATGTGGTTTTCCCTAGTCTTCTGGACTCAACTGTTTCTGAAGTATAAATCGGTGGGATTCTTATTTCCTTTCTTTCCAATTGATTTGAATAAGATTTCAAGGTGCCATTTTCCCATGAACAATGATGCAAAGGTGGAGACATTCTAGGGTTTTCTTGGTTTGCTTCAGTTTCATTGACTTATAAATTTGGTTGGATCATGTTGGATTGCTACAGGGCATCGATTTCTCGATTTGGTTCATACCATGTGTCTTGGTTTTGTGGTTATTAATCATCTGGGTTTGTTTATCTTATGCGTTTGAAATGATTGTTTGAAATATTGGTTGAATAATGTTGGAATTCTACAGGGCATCCATTTCTCAATTGGTTCCTACCGTTTGTTTTGGTTTTGTGGTTATTCATCTGAGTTTTTTTATCCTATGCGTTTGAAATGATTGTTTGAACCCAACTGTAGGATCAATCCCCAAGTTGGCATTTTGTTTGCTCGTACAATCTATTTCTGGCATTGCTAATGCAAGTACTTTTATAATGAAACTAAAATGGAAGGAAAATGAAAACCCAAAAGAATGATAAGAAAATTTGTTGAAGGAAAACTCTATTCATAGCCTTATCAGTTGTGTAAATTTGTGATGATTTCTCAGACAACTTCGAGTGCTTGATCTGATTGAAGACGATGTTATGGATGATGAAGTGGACTGGATATCCTGTTTCCCGGAGACTGGGACATGTCTTGAGTCTCTCATCTTTGATTGTGTCGACTGGCCTGTAAGCTTTGAAGCATTGGAGCGATTGGTGTCTACGTCTCCTTCTTTGAGGAGGCTTAAGTTGAATCGGCATGTCTCCATTGGGCAACTTCACCACCTAATGGTCCGAGCTCCACATCTGACACATCTTGGAACAGGGTCTTTCAGCCTGTTGGAGCAGCCAGCACAAGAAGATCAAAATGCAAATCTCTCTCAGGCTTTTGCGGCTTGCAAATCCTTAATCAGTCTCTCAGGATTTAGTGATGTTGTGCCGGACTATCTCCTTACAATCCATCCAGTCTGTGCTAAACTCACTTCGCTCAATCTAAGCTATGCCAACATCAATGCTGAGCAACTCAAATCTGTTATCTGTCGTTGCCATAAGCTTCAGACCTTCTGGGTATGAGTTCATTTTTGTCAGTATCTAGTTCTTAATTTGCTAATGAAATTTGAGTCCTACTTATTGGTTGGTATCGCTGCAGGTCCTTGACTCTGTGTGCGATGAAGGGCTTCAGGCTGTAGCTGCAACTTGCAAGGAACTCCGTGAGCTTCGGGTCTTCCCCACGGACGCCCGTGAAGATGGTGAAAGCTTTGTCTCTGAAGTGGGCCTTCTTGCAATTTCTGAGGGCTGTAGAAAGCTTCGATCCATCCTATATTTTTGCCAGCAGATGACGAATGCCGCTGTGGTATCTATGTCAAAGAACTGTCCTGAGCTTGTGGTCTTCCGTCTCTGTATAATGGGACGCCACCGACCTGACCATGTGACTAGGGAACCCATGGATGAAGGGTTTGGAGCCATTGTAATGAACTGTAAGAAGCTCACAAGGCTTGCAGTATCTGGATTGCTCACTGACAAGGCATTCGGTTACATAGGCAAATATGGGAAATTGGTGCGCACCCTGTCTGTTGCATTTGCAGGAAACAGTGATATGGCGGTGAGGTATGTGCTTGAGGGCTGCCCTAAATTGCAGAAGCTTGAGATCAGGGACAGCCCATTTGGGGATTCTGCATTGCTTTCTGGTCTGCATCACTATTACAACATGAGGTTCCTATGGATGTCATCATGTAAACTGTCTCTTCAAGGTTGTAAAGAGGTTGCTCGGAGGATGCCTCACCTGGTGGTTGAAGTAATTAGGGATGCGGAGGACGTGAGCGATGATGGCGTAGAAAAGCTATACATGTACCGATCTCTTGAAGGGTTTAGGCATGATGCACCAGAATTTGTGTCAATCTTGTAGGCTTGTATCTGTAGGCTAGTGTCAAAGGAAAAGTCATCTATTACACACAAACATGGTTGCCAGTGGACAACTTTTAGTCATTTCAGCTTTGCCGGAGAGAGGAATATTGCGGGTACCTTTTAAAACCCACAATTAGGTGCGGGAGCTCCTTGTCAAAAGATGGTAGTACCTATCAATTTTTTCTTCACTGGGCAGTTGGTAATGGCATTTGAAGAAGAAACCTGGCGATGGACATGTGGTCTTTGCCAGGTGACCTCCCAAGGTGCAAGGAGGGTTCGTCGAAGGGCCATTAAATGTAGGTGATGGATGTTTCTATAAGGTGGGGTTCACTCATCCTATGTTGTATTTGTAGGTGATCAATTTTAATGTTTCTCTATTTATCATAAAAGAGATGGGGAGGAGAGGAGCCCTCATCAGAGTTTGAAGAATCGGAGAATTGATTTTTCCTATTGGTTCAAGATCAGAGAGGTCAGTATGCTCGTCCATGATGAAGAATGGGAGAGATTCAGAAAGTGAAAATTGGCAACTTCTAAATTCTACCACTGCTTTATATTGGCCTATTTCTGAATGAAGACTCGGTTATCTTTCTTCAAATGGTAGTTTGACTTCAAAAACTGTTACTGTTTATTATTTTAGGATCAGGGGAAATGCCCAGAAATTGCTGTAAGAGAATTGAAGAAAGATTGATTTCTCTTCCCATTTCTTTCTTTTCCCAATGTTTATTTGATTTTCTCAAAGTGTTCTAAGATGATTATTAAATTTGTCGTCATCATCATCAATTCATCACCACCACCATTATCATCATCATTGCCACCAAGAAAAATATGTGAATGCAAAAAAAATGCATGAACGAAATGCCAATGGGTCCTTTCCTTTTTGAATGTAACTATTCAACTGATGGTAAGGACCAACTAATGATTTTGAATGACTTGAGTGTTGTTAAGCTGTTCTAAATTTGTTTACAGTGCAGTACCCATCATGAGGTGAATCTTGATACTTGCCATGAGATCTCTGGATCCAATAGTCCTGATTTTTAGTCAATAACATTTGGGATTGTTGGCTGGATAACCAATAATTTTTTTCCTGTTGATGCCTCTATTTATTCCACAGGTTTATGATACTATGTCTTCTGTTGCAATGGTTGATTAGATTTACAGAATCTTGTCTCTTTTTGAAGTATTATTGATAATTGAAATCCTTATATGTACATATCTGGGATTCAAATATAATTGGTCCCATATAAAGAAATGTGATTTACTAGAATCTGATTTTGCTGACATACTGCTTCCATCTATTGCCAATTGGGTTTCAGAAGCAGAAGGTTGAGATGGAGAATCCATTATTGTGTGGGTCTCAACTCTCAAGAGAGTCTGGCTTCTTACTTTTACTTTGACAAGTCTGGAAAAGAAAGGAAAAGGAGATTGGTAGAAACTAAAAAAAATTTCCTGTTTGTGGGTAGTGGGAGAAGGAGATTATAGATGGGGTTATTTCTTGTTGAGTAACCAAACCAAACCTTACCATTTGTGGGTTAGAATCTAGTGGACCAAGCGGACAAGGGCTATGTTGGACTCTTATGATTGGACATTGAGGGCATGAGGTGTGAGTCAGTGACCTTAGAGAAGAGACTGGTCTTGACTGAAATGGTAAAAGAATGGTCAATAGTGCGTAGTGTTCATATTCCTTGGGGCCCTGCTACTACTGTCTTTATCCAGATTGCTTACGGTGGGAACAGTTACTTAGACGACCATAAGGGATAAGAGAAACCTCAGCTTTTCTTTTTGATAAACCTTTACTTTTAAGCATGCTATGGTGATAAGTATCTATGCTTCTTGTAGTACTAAAAAATGAAAATGACTCGACTAGTTGGAGGAGACCAACTTTGCTACAGGGTAAGAGAGAGAAAACTTCAAACGTGTCAAAGAGCCGGATCCTGTTAATCTGTTGGCTTGGAGATCGAAGGGTTTATCTGTGTCCGGTGCAGCTTATGATTCCGAAAGCTCATTCTCCTTTCAAATGGCCGGCATGTCTATGTCTTCTTCATGGTGGGGACAGAGGCCTCTCTCTCTCTCTCCATCATAATTCACCAATCTGCACTCATGGTTTTTGGAGTTACTGCAGATTAGCTTGGTTCATGTCGTTGGATTGGCCACAAACATAACTTTAAGCAGAGTTAAATGGAAATTAAGTCTCTCTGAGCAAGCAGCATAGATTACTCCAACGGTTTTTATCTCTACGTCTACTAACACACTCTCTCTCTCTCTCCTCGACACCCATGTTGATAAATCAAGTTATGTGAAGCACATTGCTGGCTTCCTACCCCTTTAGCTCATAGAACCCTCTCCCATAACTAAAGAGGAGGTTTCCCGTCACCAGTGTGAGGAGGAATCCACACACCACACACCACATCAATGACCGCCAAGAAAGACAATAATAAAAAGATAGTTTTTTGTTTGGGAATAGGGCTTAAACCAGTGCTCTGTCTCTCTTTCCTCCTCCTTATAGGGGGTACATATGTCATTTCATACGAAGGAAGAGAGATAGACACAATTGAACACTAGTGCAACACTCTCACATAGATTTCCCTAATAAAAAACTCATGTGAGAGGGAAATTGCGCTCTAGCATTGTGGGAAAGTTTTTCCTAAATATTAAAGGAGTTCTGTGGGAGAGGGTCCTACATGTGAGTGAAAACCAATGGAAATGCACGAGAAAGCATCAATAGAATCATCATTTTTTTCTGTTTCATGGGGGCCGCCCGATCATTCCCCCCAAAAAAAAAATAAAAAAAGATTTACATAGTCAATTACCCTTTTAACTAAAAATCGTAGGTGAATTGTGTTGGTTGGCTAGAATTAATCTTGGAGTTGGATTTGGATCAGTCAACTAAAAACCTCATCCCACCCACCCACTTCAATAGTTGGAATTGAATGAGCAGAGAGAATCTTTGAGAAATAGTAAGAACATGCAATCACACAGAATCCAGATTCCAAACTGAGAAGATGAGGCAGGAGAAACAAGTAAACTTTTCCTATTTGGGTTTTGATTCCACTCCCACCACCTCATTAATTTGATTCTCTCTTAATCAAATAGGTGGGTGGGTGGGTAATGCCTATGACCTGCCACTTGTTTCTCATATCCCACCATCTTCATCTATGCTTGTTTAGAACACCAAAGATTGGTGGGTCACCACCCATACGTGTGGATGCAGAGAAATTATTTTTCTACACCCATTAATGCATTCGTGGGCTGGAGAAGCCTTTCATGCCATTAAATTAAGCCATAAGATTACAAACGAGTATGAACAGCCAATGTAAGCTAAGCAGAAGCCAAGGAGAGGTGGTGGTGGTGTAGTTGCAGAGTTGCAGAGCAAGAGATCAGGCCAAGGCCAAAGGGCTCTCTCCCAGTGGAGTAGTGGTGGGAAGGTCGGTGCCACACCTGGTGGGCTTCACCTGGTGGGTTTCACGTGTTACGCACACGCACGCAACCTCATGGTTTCTGATGAACTAAGCACGAGGTCAACCAGTAAACTAAGCTCTTCGTGCTTCCTTAATACTATTTATTTTACTTTTAATATTTTAAATTAAATTGTTAAAAAAGATTAAGTACAACTAATCTACTAAATTAAACCATATAAGACTGTGTAAACTGTATCTTTAATCACACCTCTCTAGTTGGATTAATAAATAAGACCCAAGCTCATGCACTCTCACCTCACAGTCCAATTTCAGAAACCATTAGTTAGGAGGGAACGTGGGGGAGAGGTTTAGTTTACTTAGTTGTAATATTAATATTCATATTGGTATTAATCTATTAATGATTCTGAGAGGTCCAATAAGTGCTGATTCCAGGACTGGCGGTCTAGGGAACGTTAGTTTGCTTATTGTATTTACCAACAGCATTAATGTGCTATGACTTACAAACATTAACCAATTTTAGGAAATTTATAAGTAGGGGTGTCATCCGTGATGCCAGATTTCAATTTAATATAGGAAGTACTGATCACAATTATTTCAATTTCGACAGTTTCACTCACCATTAGTTTTGTGTTTTCGGAGATTAGGATTTTTTTATATTGTATATAAGGTGTTATCTAGTAAGGAGAAGTGGATTAGGGTTTTATAATTTTTTCATCAGAATAGTAGAAACTCTGACTGACTCACGTAAATTAGTATATAGTGTGTGGGATTCTCTTTCGTTTTTCTTTTATTAATCATTATTTTGCTGCGTTGTTAATTCTAAATTCTTGGCAGGGTGATTGAATTCTAAAACCTTTTAAATGATTAATTGATTAACCATGGACACGTTGAAGTTTAGACTCTTAAGAGGTGGATTAAACATTTTCTGAAGTGGGAGGTGATGAGATCATGAGAAAGAGACAGCCCACCGATATGAAACAAAGTCAAGATGATAAGAAAACCCATTTGCATAGATTTTGTTACCAAACATATATATCAAAAGTCATCAAAGAAAATTTTAATTCAGTGGAAGAAAGCATTTAGAAATTGATATCTGAATTGGAAGAAAATTTTAATTCAGTGGAAGAAAGCATTTAGAAATTGATATCTGAATTGGAAGATCAACCCTGCAGGATTGCTGATCTGACCTTTTACCTATTTGAATTAGAACCCTACACTGGGTAAAACCCTACACCAGAGAAGAAACTTGGTAGAATATAATAAAAATATCTCCCACCATTCCCCACCTCTCTCTCTCTCTCTCCTCTTCGTTTACTTCTTGAAGGCTACGTGGCAAAGTACTTATTGGATTAGATATATGTCAATCAATCAAAGATAAAACACTAGGGTTTAATGACATAACCTCTAAGCCATTATTGGGTTATGGAAGCCAATTATATATGCGACTAACTTATCTTGTTATGCTCAGTTTGTGATTTTCCACATGTGTTTCGTACTTCCATTACAGCTAAGACAAGATAAGAATGATTATATCAAATTACTATGAAATAAGAATCAATATCTATTCTTACCATAATTATTGGAGGACTTGGCCTTTTGTTTTTTGGTTTCTTATAGCACATGAATGGTAAAACAAAACCTAGAAATGAATTTATTAATTTTAATTTTTTATTTTTGTTAATTAAGGTGATCGGGCGAGCTTATGCACACCTGGGTTAATCCTAATTTTCTGAAATCTTAATTATTCTAACTATTTTTTCTATAAATTAGAATAAGAACTCTAAGCCAACCCAATCAGTGCAACTATCAGTGAAGAAGTCCCTTTTTTTTTATAGATATGTTGGTGCTGTTGACATGCTCATTTACAAAATTAAATTCATTGAATTATAACTTCTTTTTTTTTTTTGGTAGGAATGAATCATAACCACAACCATAGTAAAGTTTAAATAGCCATGTCATTTTCATAGAAGAGTTTTGTGTTTAAGCTATCATCTATTGGTTAATATTTCTAGTGTCAGACTAGACTAACAGGATGCATCCTTCACAGTTATTTTTATTCTTTATGCATAGATCATTCTTTTGTTGAAAATTTAGTAGAACCTGTTTCGGATGAAGGTGCTTCTGAATTTATAATGGATCATAGAGAGCAGAATTCACAGGTTACCACCAATACTACACTGAGCAGAATTTACTCACTATATTTGTGATCCCTGCTCTATTCGAGACTTCATGACTACATTTCCAAATCCTTCAGAAAAGTAGAATGAACCTACCCCTTCTTGCAAAGAATTTGATTTTCATTTGGAAGACATGCTTCTCTGCGAATATCTATGAAAACCAAGATCGGAGATCGAAAGTAATTCCATTTCCTCCCATCCTTTCGGTAAGATGATGAGAATCATCTCATATCGGGGTTGCAATCCCTCTCTCCAGTATATCAGTAGAGTCGGTTTCTTCTTTATCTTTCTACATTCCTTTTCCCAAGGTTGTTAGGGGGTGTGCTATTAGTTATTATGGAAGACATAGAGTGGATATCGAAAATATGAATTTTGGAGTCGCCACCTAGGATTAAGGACTTAGAACCCTATTGGTGAGCCCTATACTGAACGAGGAATCGAATTCGAGTGAGGGGATTTAATACTGGTGAAAGTATCAAAACTCCAAGGTTGACTTCATATTTTTCAGTTAGATCATGAGAGTGGGAATGTGTTAGGCACCCACCTCGTGCCCGAAAAATCGAATTTTCTACTAGATGCTTGATTTCAAACTTTCTCCCCCGAAATTTGTATAACCCTATGCCAACATGCTTGCTATGTGTATTGGAGTGATATTATGATGAGAATATATATATATATATATATATGGATGCAACAATGATAGGGAAAAATACCAATTATTTCTAATTTATAGAAAAAATGGGCAACATAACGGTCAAACATGCAAATACGGACAACGTAATGACTACACGAGACAATAACACATGCAATAATAAGAAATTAATCCTAAAATTAACATATGGAATGATAGTTATATTTGTATCCACCCCAAATGCAATAATAAAAGCAAACCCTAATATTGTTACATGCAATAATATAAAAAGACACCTATACCCTTGATATGAAATAATAGGGAATTAACCCTAATTTACCCATTTAGAATGATGAAAATCACATTTAGACCCCCCACATATAATAATAGAGGTTATACCTAATTTTATGAAATTTTGGACAATATAATGGTAGTAAAATTATATTTCACATGCTGATGCAGACATTGTAATGGATGTATGGGGCTATTTCCAATGTGGACAACATAACGGCTGTGTCAGGTTATTTTCTATCCTAAATAATTAAAATAATGAACTAAATGCAAGCTAATGATGAAATATTACCTACACTTGTAATACAAGAGTGAACAAAGATTCCCTCGACTTAGGGGTAAAGATGTCACTTTCTTCTCGTATTTTTGGTGGAAACAGGCTCCCAACAAAGATCTAGCACCTTCTAGGGTTTTCCACCACTATTCTATGCTTTCTAAAGTTCCTAGGATTGTTTGGGAATTTTATGGGATTTTTGAGTTTTTTTTTTTTTTTTTTTTTTTTTTTTTTTTTATGGGGTGAGAGGGTGGGGGTAAATTAGGGTTTCAGCATAATCTGCAGGTGTTTACTAACTCTTAGGGACTTGGGCAACTCTTTGAGGAATTAGAAGAATTTCTAAAAAGGAGGGAATTTTTCTTATTTTTCAGGGATTTTCTCTCTCTCTCTCTCTCTCTCTCTTCATATTTTTCCTCTCCAAATGATCTATTTTTATAGAAGAAATCAAGGTGATGGCATCTTAGTAAATAAGTGGGCTTTCCCACTTTGGTAGATCTGCCTAAGGTCTTGGGCGGATCGGTTAATGGGTTGGGTGGGGCACCGGCGGAGGACCAAGAAATCACCCGGCCCCTACATCTGTAACAGTTACAATGGTATTGTTGAAACTTGCTTGAACATGAATAACTCCCTTTGGTATTCTACGTCCATTCTTAGGTGAGCCAATACGTCCATTCCAACATGAACCAATTCTTGGTATAGGTTTTACCATATTTTATCTTCTCATAAATGAGTCAGAGAGGGCCAAAGGGGGAGGGTGCCTGTAGCCATCACCTAGTGCAAATTTGTAAGATTTTTCAGGTTTTGAACTTCCATGAGTGATTCTGAGGGCTATGGCTGGGCATCAAAATTTTATGCACGAGATATCGATGGAATTGTCTCAATGACTACGATCTAATAATATAGAATTTGTGCTCTCTTATAGCTCAAATATTCACGAGAATAAATAAAAAAATAAATAAAAAGAAGGAGAATCTGCTTTGTATTAGTAAAGTTCCGGGATTCCCAGGATTATTGGCAACCACCTCCGGTCACCCCCTCAATATTGTCTCACTTAAGTGATAAAAAATTCAATTATTTGACACACAATCATTCGGTATCTGAATTCCATAGGCTAGGTTGACTTGGAAAGGGTATTAGGTTTCTAAGGTTTTCGTGGGAAAACCATTTCCTCCTTAAGAACAAGCGTACTTACTTCGCTTCACCATAAATCATCATTGTCAAGGGGGCCAGGACACAATTAGGAGTTTACAATATCACATGTAACTTCCTTCTTGACTTCTCTATTATTTTTATCATTTTTTCTTTATTTTATTTTATTCGGAACTTCTTAAATGACTACAAGTTCAAATACTTCCGAGATGAATTTCAACCAAAAGGTTTAGTGACTCAATGATTATGAGGTTACTTACCCAAGGCTAAGTCTTATCTTTAATTCTCCTTGTGTGCAAGGGGATGAATTTTCATACCATTTTCAATTTTCATTTTTATACTAAAGAATTTTTTCAATCTCAAATTGTTGCCTCTTGTTGAAATTCCATTGAAAGTGTCAATCATTTAGTATTTTTTTTGCATTTTTTAGTACTTATTGGTAAAGGTATCCTTAGAAAGATATAACTATTTCCTAAATTTATCATCCCTTTTTAAAGAGAATGGAGGTGGGTTCCGAACAGTTTCAATGGCAAATCATCTTGTGAGACTCTAGCTAGCTAAGGTGACTTTCTTTACGGTGAAATTCATCACATTTGATGGAAAAGGAATAAAAGGAGATGGATAACGTCATCGCACAGTATTGAACAAATTTGGATAATACCACATTTGAGATTCAAATAAAATCTTGCATATATAATTATGTAATATGCCCGGACTCAAGTAGGAACATGCAACTTTCTCTTACCCCCTCCTAGTTTTGATGTATCAATCTTTAGTTTTGTTTCTTCCTCCCGAGTTTTGATGTATCCACCCCTTTTTATGGTTGTTTTAGTTTGTTGAGCTTGGGGTTTCCTTTGATTTGCCGTTTTGTCTTGTGTCTATCTTCTTCTTCTTCTTCATCTTCTCTTTTTTTCTTTTTATTTATTTATTCATAAAAAAAAAAAAAATCAATAGCATTGACTTTTACGATTTACTGAAGGGTTGCAACGATTGTATAGTGGCCCACGTAGTTATTTCTGAGCTTATATTTGTTTGGTCCAAATTTCGGGTCCATTACATGTGAATGAGTAAACTTATAATTGTGCGAGAATTAGGAATTTGTATATATCCTTTCTGTTAGATAAAATCTAGACAAAAAAAACAAGGGAGATCACATTGTGAGGTGGACATAACATATTTTTTTTTTCCTAGTAAATGAAAATTTCTCTGGTTCTCTGGGTTGAATGTAGACATTGATGTTGAACCACAATACAATCTTCGTGTTGTATGTGATTATTTACTTTCTTTCTTCTTCGTGATTATACATTCATTCCTGACATCATGCCCCGTCATAAAAAAAAAATTGTTTATTTCTCTTAAGAGACAGGCTCTTCTTCACATCTCACATTTTAACTTTCTTCTTTATCATTATGCTGCAAATATATAGTACCATTCTTATCATGATCTTTCTTTACTCCACACATCTTTTTATCTCCTTGTGTTTTTTAATAATATAATCATTCTATTTGTAGATCTAAATATCAAACTTCCTTGTCTCTTGGATTATCTTCTTTCTAATTAGAAAGCTAGTATTTTAAAAGGTTACTTTTTGGTTACATTATCATTGTGCTTCTATCATGGAGGGTGTTAACCTTTACTTCTCATAATCAGAATACCAAACAACGCATGCATGGAGATGAGGAAAACTTTAGGTTAAAGATTATTGTACTGATTTATAAATCTTGGCCTTTCAAATCTAAAGATTGCATTTTTTGTGTCACTTCAGTAGCTGTTTGGAAGAAGGAACCTTGGATCCGTAGGATTAAGGATCATGAAGACTAAAAATATGAAACAGTGAGCACAACTAAACTTGTAGATACCCATATAGACAAAATGTTCTCTTGCAAGATCTACCCATTCCAGTTGGCATCTATTTGTTAACGCTTGAAGAGCATAGCTGTACACTACTAGAGGTGTGTGCCCAAATCTGGACATTGTTATTTTGCTTTATTTATAAATGTTAGAGAATTTTTAAAGAGATACATGAATCAACCCTTTACTGCATCATTATTAATCCATCAAGATGAGAAGGGTTGTATCAAATGAGTACCTAATGACCAGAACACATACATGTAATGAACAGTTTGAAGAAGCGCTTGTATCATAGTGGCAGCGGCTAGCCAGTGGGGTTTAGCTTAAGTCCGGGGAAGGTCATGTGTTCGACCTCTTCCCCCCACCCCACTCTCTATAGTTATAGTAGCAGTAGTGTAATAACAAGTGTGGCCCGTTAGGCCCCCTACTAGCCCTTTGTGGGTCCTTGTGGCCCCATTGTGGGTTTTGCACAGAAATAAAAAATAAGAAAAATGAACAGTATACCCCATGCCAAGGTCCTTGCCGCATGTAATTTTCTAGTGAGAGAGTATCATCAATGCCGGTACAAAGGGAAATTTTGATGTGTAGAAACTGAAACTCATACATGAAGCAAAAAACAAAACGAAACAAAAAAACAAGTAATCAAACAACCAAAACATAAGGATGCATATGATTCTGCAAAGTGCCTATGTCCATGATGAGATGAGAGCATGAGAGCTTCTTCACTACTAATAGTGTAAAACTGTAGAGATTGTGATCAAATGTTGATACTTTCTAATGAGGATTAGTTGGTTTATATACAATAGAATAGGTGAAATCTCTGCTTGGTCAAAGCTAATCAGCTATACTAGAAAGGAAAGATGGCTTACTGTCTTCCTAATTACAGAAACATATAATGGAATGAGATGGAGAGATAAGGTACAATTTATGGGAATGAGTTGGAGAGATGAAATGCAATTGTATGGCACGTCTGATACTCCCCCTCAAGCTGGGGAGTGAATGTCACAAACCAACTTGCTAATTAAGGGTTGAAAGTCGGCTTTGCCCAATGGTTTGGTCATGACATCTGCTAGTTGAAGCTTGGTCGGGACGTATTCCGTTTGGAGGCTACCAGACTAGAGTTTGTCCCGAATGAGGTGGCAATCTATCTCGATGTGCTTCATTCTCTCGTGAAAAACAAGATTAGAAGCGATGTGAAGGGCTGCTTAATTGTCACAGTAGAGAGTAGCAGGATGAGGTGATATTTGAAGATCTTTAAGCAAACCCTGCAACCAAGTAACTTCACAAGAGGCAGATGCCATGGTACGGTATTCTGCTTTGGCAGAAGACCTGGATAACGTGTGTTGTTTTTTTGTTTTTCAAGAGACTGGCTTGTCACTTAAACGTACAATAGCCAGCGATGGATCGGCGAGTGGTGGAACACGACCCCCAATCAGCATCACGATATGCTCGGAGTTGTAAGGCACTCATAGATGTAATAAGATGCCAGTTCCTGGAGTGGATCTGATGTATTGAATAACTCGCAGCGTAGCTTGCCAATGTGGGTCACGAGGAGAGCTCATATATTGGCACAAGATGTTCACTGCTAATGTGATGTCGGGCCTTGTGATGGGATGATATAAGATCCGGCCGACTAATCTACGATAGGCAGTGGGATCCGAGAGTAGCGCCCCAGTATCAAGGTCGAGCTTGGCATTTGTTTCCATTGGAAAATCAATGGGAACGTCCACCCAATAAACCAACATCTGCAATAATGTCTAATGCATACTTCCTTTGAGATATATGGATACCTGCTTTGGCCCAAGCCACTTCAATGCCGAGGAAGTATTTTAAGGGTCCCAAATATTTAATTTGAAATTTGGAGTGTAGATATCGCTTCAAGATGTTGATTGTAGTGAGGTTATCCTTGGTGATGATGATATCGTCAACATAAACGAGGACTGCTATGAATGAGGACGGGTGATAGGATGTAAATAAAGAATAATCAACTTTTGATTGAGAAAATTCAATAGCAATAAGAGCAGTTGAGAGCTTCAAAAACCAATTTCTGGAGGCTTGTTTCAAACTGTATAGAGACTTGTGGAGGCGACAGACTTTATGCTTCCCCTGTTTAGAAAAACTGGGTGGAATTTGCATGTATACCTCTTCGTCTAAGTCTCCATGTAAGAAAGCATTGTTTACATCCATTTGGTGTAAGGACCATTCACGGATGGAAGCAATTGCTAGAAGGCATCAGACAGTGACAAGCTTAGCAACTGGTGCGAAGGTTTTATTATAGTTGATACCCTCTATTTGGGTGAACACCTTGGCGACAAGACGTGCTTTGTCGTTCAATTGAGCCGTTTGATTTTCTTTTGATTTTATAAACCCATTTGCAGCCAATGAGAATTTTCCCAAGAGGTAAAGTTGTAATAGGCCATCTCTTGCTAAGGTCTAATGCTTTAATATCAGAAACCATTTGGTTTCCTTGTTGGCCATGGTGAAGGTAATGGGCTCCTGATCATCTGTTAGAGCAGATAAAAAAACATAATGGGAAGAACTAAAACGATGATAAGATAAACAATGGGTGATGGGATATAGAGAACCTGATGAAACAATCATGCTCGTCGGTTTAGAAGAAGGTTGGGGCACATGATTGTAGCAGTATTCACGTAACTTCAGCAATGGCTGGTGAGTTCGGGTAGATTGGCGTGGTTGTGGAGGGGGTGCAACGGAGGTGGGTATTGGTTTATTATCAAGATTGGAAATTTGTAGTTTAGTTTGAGGGTCGGTTGGTGGTGGGTCGATGGTGGGTGATGGAATGGAAGGTATAGGCATTTCGGGAGTATGATCTGGTATTGAGATGGATAGTACCAATTGGGAGTGTTTTGGCATTGAGTTGGGGGAATCAGCATAAAGAAATGCAGCTTCATAGAATACAACATCCCAACTATGTAGGTATTTTTTATTTTTGAGATCATATAGACGGTATCCCTTTTGCCCTTTTTGGTATCCAAGGAAAATGCAGCGAATGGCTCAATGACCAAACTTGTTATGATGAAGATGACCACAAAAAGCGTAACATAGACATCCAAATACCCAGATGTGGTTATAGTCAGGTTGTTTTTTGTAGCATCATCTCATAAGGGGTTTGGCTAGCAAGGATTGGGGTGGGTAATTTGTTTATTAGATATGTTGTCATGAGGAGGCAATCACCCCAAAATTGAGGAGGCAAGTCGGCATGAAATCGTAGAGCATGGGCCACATTAAGAAAGTGGCCGTCTTTGCATTCAATCACTCCATTTTTCTGTACTGATGAGATACACCATGAGATTTAAAAAAATATTGCATGGGTCTTGAAAATTTTCACGGACCGTTGGAAGGGCGAAAACAATCATGGTGATCCTTCCATACGGTGACGACCGAGTCAGCATATAGAACAGAGGCAACAAGGTCACGGTGCATGGAGTTAAGTAGCCATGACGAAACCATATTGTTCACACGGTTCCATGCTTCATATGTTGGGTCGGTGGTGTCAGGTTTGGTTAGAGTGCCATCCACAAAACTCAATTTGTTTTTATTAGAGAAAGCCATGGTCACGGTGTGGTGCCAAGTTGTATAGTTGTCGCCGGTCAGAGGGTGACTAACAAGATTCGTCCCAAGGTTGTGAAGGGATGCAAGAAGAAAGGGTTGAGCTTGAGGAACTAGAAGACTGTGTAGAGGCAGTGGAAGCCATTGTGGGAGGGAAATTTTTTTAAAAATAATATGTTTTGATACCATGTGAAACTATAGAGATTGTGATCAAATGTTGATATTTTCTATTGAGGATTAGTTGATTTATATACAAAAGAATAGATGAAATCTCTCATTGGTCAAAGCTAATCAGCTATACTAGAAAGGAAAGATGGCTTACTGTCTTCCTAAATTTTAGAAACAGAAATGGGAACGAGATGGAGAGATAAGATACAATTTATGGGAATGGGTTGGAAAGATAAGATGCAATTGTATGGCACGTCTGACAAATAGAGAATAAAGTTACAAACTCTTTTCTCCCATCTCTTTGTCAGGAAAGAATTCTCCATAACTCAAATAACATTTATCGAGAAAAATACAATTTCTAAAATTTACCCCATCACTACACTAAAACCACATAATACTAGACATCAATCCCTAACATGAACCTGAGTATTCTAACTATTTAACTAAAAATGTTTGAAAATTCAATTTGTGATGAAAAGGAGATATATAAACTCTTTGGCAACTGAGCTGTCTCATCTGAAAAATGATGTCGGTGCATTATTGGGTGAAAGCTTGCAGCCTTTATTGTGTTGGGATTAATCATCTCCTCTTCACCTTGTATGAAATCCGCCTTCGTCTTCTCTCTTGTACCCTGTGTTGTATAACAGTAGATCTGGTATATAGATGTTGGGGTATGATGTCATGTATTCCGTTACAATTTAATCCAGAGAGTACTAGTGCATACTCCCAAATAACGGCGGTCCCGCTTTGGGGTGTAGGAGACAAAGCCGCCACTCAGATTTTTATTTGGGACTCATTTGCTATGGATATTTTCTTGTATTAATGTTTCGCTATATTTTTGTAGCAATGTTTTCTTTCTCTGTAATGCAAGCAATTTAAGAGAAGTGCGAGGACGAACGTCGTAACTCTATTCTATATTGATAGAGAAGCATGATCTCATCTCACTGAGGACATAAACAATCTTGCCAAACCTCGTAAATCTATGTGCATTGATTGTTCTTGTTTTTTCCATTACTTTTCTGCATCCTTTTGTGGTTGCATTTCTACAATATATAGTATAGGACACAATATGCAACTAACCATGAAAAAAAAGAAAAAAACCTAAAGCCCCCACTCCCCCCCAAAAAAAAAAAAAAAAAAATACAAAATCTGAAAATTTAGAACATAGATGATGTTCTTATAGGTGAGATTGACTCTAAAGCTAGAGTCATTTCAGGTGCCGAAAGCTTCCTCATTTATCCATTTTAATTGAGAATTTGAAAGACTTCTAGTAGCCCTCCAATTGTTTTTTCCTACTATTGAAGTTTCTTTTTTTTTTTTTTTTTGTTGCCTACCTCAAAACTGAGTAAAATTGAATGTTGATGGCAGCTCTCTGAGAAATCCTGGAAGATCTGGGCAGGTGGTTGGTTTGTGATCCTTTAGGCAAGGTTTTGATCTCCTCAAGAGCTTTTTTGGGGACAAATTTTATTTCAAGGCTGAATTCGCAGCCTTGGATGTCTAGGGTCTTTGGATAGAGTCTGACTGAACTTCGGTTTTTAATGTGGTGAACACAAATGCCATTCCTTAGTTTGTGTTGCAAGATTGGTTATTCTTACAACCATTCTTAATTCAATTTCTTAGAAGATTTCCCATTGCTATAGGGAGGCCAATCCTATTACATATTATCTTACAAAAGATGTGGCTAAGACAGGAGTTGTAGCTCAAGAAATTGCTTTTCCTCACCACTTACAAGAGCAAATCAGGATTGATGCAATGGCTAGGCCTAAATTTCATTTTCGTTAATCTCCGTAAGGTGTCCCTGCTGATGGCAATGCCAAAGGTGGGGGCCTCATTTCCGATCTTTTTGCTGGCTAGGCTAGTGTTTTGTAATAAAATTCTCGTTCCTTCTTAGCAAAAAAAAAAAGGTCTCCAGTTATGTGATACTATGAGAAGCTGAGTTGAGAATTGGGATGCTCTCATCTTTAGAGTTCAGATTCTCAACTAGTGAATATTCCAATGACCTTCATGGTATTGTGTGAAGTAAACTAATGGAGTATCTTCGGTTTGAAGCTGGCCATTATTACAGCATCATAGACCTCAAAACTCATTAGAACAGGGCAAAGCTTAACCATAGTGGAGGAAACTATGCATGGCCCACTTCTAACTGGTTTCCAAAGAAGTCAATGAGAAAGTTTTGATGTCTCATGTAAGGTTTAATTAGCATCATCAGCTGGATTGAAAGTCAGATTCCAACTCAAATAACCACTCATTAATTAATTTCTTGGGTCTCCATCATTGCAGATCCAATCCCACCATCTTTTCATGGACTTCATTTTGCTTTCTTGGTTAAGATACAAATTCTTTATTAGTAATATAATCTCCTCTAATGTAGTATTTACTACAAGAAGTAAAAAAATGAAACACTTTTCTGTGAGTCAAAAACTCAACATTATCTTCTCATCAGCAACTCCTAATTGTTTGTAGTTCTAATAGAGGATATTTCACCTATGGTAACGGTTGGTGGGGTTAAGTGTGTGAATCTGATTGATGGTGTCTGATCCAAAAGTCTGAGCTTCGGGGTGGAGAGGTCCTTCCTAGAGTCATAAACCCAACAGTGGAGCTGCATTTGTTGTGGAGGTATGAACATTCATCTTAACTACCCTAATGGGACATTGATTGCTTCAAACACTAGACAAGTGTCTATTAATGTATATAATTACCATTCTGAACCTAACAGAGTTGTGGTACAGAACTGTAGGTGGAAGAGAGTGGAAGAAGGTTGGGGAGGAAAGTGGGGGTCTTCAACCTTTCTCCTGGACACCTTATGTTGGAGGTGGACAACATAATTTTCCTCTTGACAGTAGCTCATCCACTCCACTTTTGTTATCCAAACAACAAATACTTTGTGGAGCATTTGAAGTTCTTAATATAGATCCAATTTTAACCCTCCATGTCCAAGTCCAGGGTTTTGAACCAGATCTATCTGCTTCAATAGAAAAAAAACCAAGATTTTTTTATCCTGTATTAGTCATCCCCCAACCGGCCACTACTAGGCATTCAAAGACTTAACAAGGCTCTTACCAACATGATGTAAGGGAAGTATGGGTTCATGAAGTTGCATGGTTATTCTTCTCAATTGTGGTTTAGTAAACAGCTCCAATCTCTGAACATTAATACAAGAATAAACTCCAACGTAGTGATAAAAAATAAATGAGAGGGAGAGAGATTCCCACCCCTCCCCCCCCCCCCCTTTTCCCTTTTTTTTTTAATGAAAAATATAGGAAACAAAACCCCTGCCAGTCTGGCACAGGAAACGCCCAGACAGTGCAGGGTGCAATAAGACCACGTTGCCCCCCCCTTGTGGTGTGCTGAATATGCTACTCCAGTGCAGCCTCCCATTGGCTCCTACACCAGACCAGCAAAGTTCTTTTGCCCAAAAATATATTTAACTAAGGTCAAAGTATAACAATGAAGCCAAAAAATATAACTCTTAAGGAAGGAACCCAACAAAAGATGAAAACAAGAAATAAAAAAATGATACATAAAGAATGTGGATGGAAACAAGTAATAAAATGATGATATATCAAAAACAGAATAAGGAAGAAACATCTATAAAATAAGTTCTTATTTTTTCCTAACAAGAATTTTTTCAAACTTGCCAGTTTTACTGTTCATGTTTAAAGGTAAACCTTGACTACACACAGTCATAGCTAATCAATGTATAAATCAGTCCCAAAGAGACTCGAATGGGAGACACCAAGAATCCTTTTTATTTATTTATTTATATTATTTTCTTCAAGTTGAGGGAATCTTCTATCTCTCTTTCTCCCCAGCCTCTAGTTTTGGGCCAATTGGTGTTTGTTGGTGACAATGTAGATGGTCACATTTTATTGGAATTTCCTCCAATTGTTGAGAGCTTGATAATCCACCCCACTTATTGAAGCTGTCTTTTCAAGCAAAAGTGGCGAAGTTTTAGACATGGATCATGGATGTAGCCTTTGAAAAAGCAGTCAGGTTTCAACTGCAACCAGTCAAAAGAAGTTTGAAACGCCATTTCTGATATTTCATGGTGGAGCCCCGTTAGGTAAGTGATCAGGATCAACCCCAACCAAACATGACAAAAAATGTCCTGAAACATGCACAAAAATGTACCACCAAAACTTTTGAGACACTGAAAGTTTCAACCCCAAGAGTTTTTTTTTTTTGGTAGAAAACCCCAGAGTTCATCATCCATTCCACAGTTCATTTGGTTCGGTATTGTACAAAACTTAACTATTGGAAGGCTCCAGGCGGAGGTGTCAATTGGTCGAGCCGGCTTATTTAGGTTTAATTGGGATTTTTCACTTTAGGACCTCAGTGTAATCGATATGCTTAAATAAATTGGTCGTTATATACTACATGGTTCCATTTACTAACGATCGGTCAGATACATGTCATTAATTAGGCTACCAATAACATAGTTAAATGGGTCTTAGATGGGTTTTAAAAATATCAGGCTTAGTAAACAGGCTCTAACGAAGCTCTAAATGGACTTTAAACAAGTTGAGCTGAGCTGGATTATTAATAAACGGGTCCGACTTATTTCGAGTTTTCCTGGTACGGGCTTGGAGGGGTAGGGGTAATTGATGTAGGACTATTCTCTTTCTGTCATTATTCAACTCAAAAGCTTTTATGAATATCCAATTCAAAAGCTTTAACTATAGGAAGGCTTTAGCGTTAAATGATTTGGGACTATTGTCCCAACAATTCCCTCAAGTGTAGACAAGATGGACATGTCCGAAGGTAGGATTGGGACCTACATACCATGTAAATATCCAACCCAAATGCTCCAATAATTTACACTTGAAGCCATGATGGGGAACTATTCTACCAACATACATTGTTGATTTGTGTTAAATCTCTTGGAATCGGATCCTCTCAAGTGTGCCTAGTGCGCCCAATGCGCATCTGATGATCATGTGTGTGCCCTGGTGCTACCAGTCGTTTGATGCGAATTGGGTGCATTGGGACATGAAGAGAATCTGGGTCCTAATCTCTTAGGGTTAAAATAAAAGAATACTACAAAATTACCTAATCTTTAGGCTAAGCGGTTTAACCTAGCATGCTTGTGAGAGTTTTGGCTTGCTAAAAGCTATATATCCAGGCTATAAGAAAGATCTATATTCTAATAGTGTTTTATGTTCTGTCGGTAGATAAGTATAATCATTAGGACTTCTTTTTTTTTCTTGCTAACAACAGATATCCAATCCTGTGGCCTAACTGGTTCAACTAGTCCATATTGACTCCACAGCCACATGGATCGGGTCATACCAGGGTTGAACCATTAAAGGGAACCATTTAACTTTCATCGAAAATAGTGAAGAACACTAAACACTCTCATGTGAGTGGCTTCAAGTAGGTAAAAGGTATTGAACTTAGAACCACACACTCTCCGTGGCAAAGATTCTGTGTCAACTCCACTATCCTCTTGAGGTTGTAAACATCAAGACATTGAAAGCTAAATCCATAGCAAGATATTGCCTTTTTTTAGCTTTATTAGGCTGAACTTGTCTTCTATGTTGACTGGGCTAGAGCAGGTAGACTAAACTTATCAGTATAGGGAAGATAGGCTAAATCCCAAAGATCCAAATATTTTCTCCCGCACTTGGCTTCTTCTGACTGTGGAAGGAACCATCACATTCTCTTAGAGTCTGTAGATTAGGCTTCTTTAAGCAGCTTTTGTTGATTTTTTTTGTTTTTTGTATCTTCTTCAGCTTCGGATGTTTGTAATTTTTTTCTTCTTTCTTAAAAGAAAAATAAATAAATAAATAAATAAAAACACTACTTTCTAATTTATTCTATCACAAGCTCTTGGTCAGTATCGTGTGGGGGAAGGAAATTTTCATGATTAGTAGATGAGTCCATAAGTACTTCTATGCTATGACTAATAACCCAAATGAATCCATTCATTTTAGGTGACAAATGACGTTTAGAATATCTCTAATAAACAAAAGTTCTATGAGAAATCTTTTATTAGATAAAGAATGTAATAAATAATAGTTTCCAAAAATGAGAATGTATTAAGCACTTTATATACATTTCTATTTTTTCTTTTCTACTAGCAAGTCTTTCTCACTCTCATTTTAAAAGTTAGGACAACTTTTAATTATGGAGTTAGATAAGATCATTTCCACCAGTTGAATTTTAATTTTTATGATGTTAATGACTATTATTTATATTAATTATGGAGTTAGATAAGACCAATCTGGCATGTCTTCCAATCTTTTGATTTTATCAAATGACCATGGGCAGCTGGACCTCTAGGCTTATCTCATCAGTACTTATTCTATACCCTTATTATGTATCTTTTTACCTCTAATTTCATCCTTGCACAAGACAAATAAATATTTTTGTTAGCGTTTTTATTATCTCTTTCTATTTCATTTGGTCTCATTGGAATTGGGTTATATACTCACAAGTAAAACCAAACAACAACAACAACAAAAAAGTTTTATCTTAACTTAATGGGGTCAGCTACATGGATCCAAGTAAGAACAAAGAAGAGAAAAAAAAAAAAATAAGGGAACCAAAAGCTAAAAACAATAACGAAGTAGAACACAGCTAGATGGAGTCTGCCACATGGATCCTAACCCTCTAATCCGCTCTATTCAAGGCCATACTAGGGATCAAGCCTAAACTGAGCATATCTTTCTCCACAACCTCCCCTATGGTCATTTTTTGCCTACGTTAGATCCTTTAGACCCCTTAATTTGGATCAGATCACTTCTACTTTTATTGGCATCTGCAGGCTTCCTTTGAATATGACCATAGTACCTCAAACAATTTTCTCGAAGCTTTCTTTCCCACCTTCTCACTACCTATAGAGACCTCAACCTATTCCATTCGATGCATTTTAGACCTTTTTGCTGACCTATCAGGGTTAACTATTAATTTGGATAAGAGTGGTCTTGCTTTCAGCTCCAATGTACCTATTGACGTCATGATATCTTTGAGCAGAGCTCTTAGAATTAAGGAAATGAGTTCTGACTCCTCCTACCTTGGGACTTATCTCTTCCATCATCGAGCTAAATCTTGTTCGTTCAACCAGGTGGTAAAAAAAGTGGAATTGAAACTTGGATTATGGAAAGCTAACTTATTCTCTTATGCTTATAGGACGGTTCTTGTCCAATCTGCTCTCTCATCAATTCCATCTTATCTGATGTTTTGTTTTGCCTTTTCTAAAGTGCTATGCAGGAAATTAGATTCCACATACTTGTATTTTTGGAACGGAGACTCGAACAAGTCCAAAAAAATCCATCTCATTGGATGGCATAAAATATGCTTACCCAAACTATAGGGAGGCCTTGGAATTCGTGATTCAAAGACTCAAAACAAAGCCTTACTCCTAAAACTTGAATGGCGCCTCCTCACAAATAAACATTCTTTATGGACACAGATCCTAAAAGCTAAATACTTCCCTAACAGGTCAGTATTTGATCAACAAACCCTGCACAAAAGAGGATCAATTTGTTGGAATAGCATTGTAAGTATCCTCTCAACTCTCTAAAAAATGATCTTAAAAATTGGCAATGGTAAGGACAAACTTTTGGACTGATCCCTGGATCAAATCCATTTCCCACATTTTCCCTTACAAACTTCACTTTTTCTAAAAACCATCCCCCACACCTCTTGAAAGTTAATGATTTTATGTTGGGGAATGAATGAAATGTTAGTTTGTTAAATTCATTATTCCCTGTTTCCTTAACTAATAAGATCCTTCAAATTCCTAGTTCTGATAATAAGGACAAATGGTGGTGTCACCTCTCCAAACATGGATCTTTCTCCACTAAAATAGTTGCCAAATTTCTCAATTCTAATATTTTTACTAACTCCAGTGGATCCTCAAATAGGTGTACTTGCATCACTCCATGCTCGCACTGGTGGCGCTATTTATGGAAGCTCAAAATCCACCCCAAATTTAAACTTTTCTTTTGGAGAATAGTACATGAGAGAATCTCCATTAAAGACATTCTAAAAAAATGGGTGGATATTGACTCTGTTTGCAGTTTGTGCCACAACCAACCTGAGAATACTTGACATGTCTTCATCTCTTGTGAGTTCACAAAAAGGATATGGGTTGCTAGTCCATTGGGCCTTAAAAATGAACTATTAAATGGTTCTTCCTTTTCAAACTTAATCATGTTTTTCTTTAATTCTAACACCATCCCTTCAAATAAATTGGATTTCTTTTTCAGTGTTTTTATTATTATGTGTTACTACATTTGGAAACACAGGAACCAAGTTTCCTTTGGACATGCTAAACCCAATCCGTATAGCATACTACAATAGGTAGAGTACTGAATCTCTAATGGCATCTCCATACACTCTGATGAGCAACAGGTGACTATACATTACCCTACACCAACCTAAACATTAACACTCCCTTGTTTCAATAAAAAAAAGTTCTAATTTGCATAGGCACCACTGATAATACCAAAAACATTTCTGGTTCGGCTGTTTCACTTTATAATCGAAGGGAAGTGTATTTTAGTTTATGCTAGTTATATAATGACAAGCAAACATCTTGAGGCGACAACAAAGAGCCTACTATATGGGATGAACCAAGCTAGGGAAAAAATATAGGAGATAGACAAAATCTGGAGTAATAAAAGGGAGTTGGAGAATCTCATCTCTGCTGACAACACAAACTTATGGCCATGGAGTGTAATACCCGTCTTCTTGGAAACTGCAGATGTTTTGTTTAAACTGAAGTTTTGTTACAAAAGCAATAATGACTTAGTTTTCTTGGTCAAAGCCTTAGCCTATAGGACTATGAACTTGAAAACACTAATTAGTAATCCTAATATCTTGATGGACACTTATTTTAGTAGTTAATAAATTTTCTTTTCTTCTAATAAAAACAAAAAAAAAAATTTTCTCGAAGCTTATCATGGATTGGACAACTCCCTAATCCGTTCTAATATGTTCATTCCTTACTTTATCCTTTCTTATTTTTTTCCACACACCCATCTTGACATCCTCATCTCTGATACGCTTAGTTTGTCTATATGCCGCTTCTTAACAGCTTGACATTTTGCCTCGTACATCATAACTGGGCGAATGGTTGTCCTATAGAACTTTCTCGATGCACCTCTCCACTTCATCCACCCCCATTTTAATTCTATGTGCCATCTCATCATCAATTCACCTTCTTTATTAATAATTGACCCAAATATCAGGAAAAGGCACTTCGTGGTATCTCTTTTTCCTCAAGGCTCCTGATGCACTTCTTCACTTCATTCACAGGTAAAACCCAACCCTCATATTATTATGAACAATGTGAATAATTGGATGTCCTCCATTTGGGAACAAGATCATATCATCAGGACACCAACACGGACACAATACCTCTATTACCCCTACCCCCTCCCTTCAATGTGCATTTTCCAATCTTAATTTGTACAGGAGTTGCTAACACTGTTCTTAATGTCTCAAGATGGGCATTTATGGTGTTATTTTCAAAGGGGAATTTATTCCATTTCTGTAGATTATATGATGACAGGAAAATGTATTGGGCTGGGCTGGGCTGGAGACCTCAACCCTGACCCAGACGTAGGGCTAAAGATTTCCCGCCCTAACCGACCCTCAGAGCTAGAAATCTTAGCCCAGGCCCTGTTAGGACTCAAGGCAGGCCACAGTGGCTTTTAGCTTATATAGGGCAAAACTTGCACCCGTATGGATCTCAACACCTTCATAGGCAACTTCACAAAGGGCGAAAACTTTGAACTAAATCATTGTCGCCAAGTCGAAGCAAGATTGCAGAAAGTTGGATCCGAATGGGATAGTTGTGCTTCATTAGGCCGATAGTGAAGTATTTAATGATGCAAGATCTTTGAAGACAGCCTAAAGGGTTCTTTCAATGCCTCTGTTAGTGAATTGCACTTAGGCAATTTTGAAGGGATTTGTAAGTGAAAATTTTCATGATTCAAACATGTAAATCACTTATTCATGCAATGCATTATGCAAACCTCTCACCAGTTGAAGTGAATGATATGTAAAAGTAATAATCGGATCTGTATCAAGATCATTACAAGATGAGAATGAAAATACTAGTCATGGGGCCAACCGATCAATTTCCCATAATGGCTTCACATCAGTCTCTTGAAGAGAATATCGCAACCTACCAAAAAGGAAGAAAAAAGAAATGGATTATGATGACAATCAACTCTATTCCAAGAAAATTGATGCCAATCAACAAAAGATTTGCAACAAAGATGGCATTTGCACACCTATCATGCAGACGAGACTGTTGTCCTTGCCAAAACTCAATGTTTACTGGGTTTAGCCGGTATCCTCCCCAGTTTTTGGGTTTCGGAATTATACTTCTGCACATTGAAGAAGACCAATCTTGCCAAGTTCACACCACCAACACCCAATAGCATCCAACAAATACATTTTTTTTTTTTAAGGGGGTTTCGTTTAATAGTTAGGAAGAAATAAATGAACCATATTAGTAGAGCAATGAACTCAGTGTTTCACACAAAATTAAATGTAAATGTGCTTCAGAAGTTATCACAAAATTAGATATTTATATTCTTGATGAAGAGCATGCCGTCTAGGAATAATCGTATTCATGGTCAAAGAGAGAACATCAATTGTACATTTACCAAGTTTAGAAAATATATAAATTGAAATAAGTTATTATGCAAGCAGTACTATAAGCCGAGCTGAGAAAAACAGACCTGCTTGCTCTCCGATTTGAGCACAACGAGGATGACTGGAAGTATTTCTCAGATTCTTCCTCAAAAAGCTGCTGCACAGTTCCTTCCACTCTTACCTACAAAGGCAAAATGAAATCAAGAATAATGTCATACAACGGCATCACAGAAATTTATCAGTTTCAATCTTAAATCTTATTGCACTGACCTTGCATCCAAATTAGGTGCCTTGTTCTGAGGCTTGGTATTCAAGTGACACAGGAAAATAATAAAATAAATAATGATATAGACTGTGGTAGGGCCTTTGGATATAGGCAATAATTTTTTTGGAAAATAAATAAATCAAATAAAGATAACAAAATAAAATAGAGATAAATGAAGATATTTTAACAAGTCTATGTTTTCAGGAGACCAAAAAAAAAAAAAAAAGGTTCTATTTGAATTACACCAATGATCACTGACTATTGTCCCTATATGCATTAAAAGCATTAACCAGTTAAGAATCTTGGAATGAACACCAAACTAATAGCATTGCACAAGCAAATTCTCTCCTTCACCAATTGCACAAATCAAAATAGAGAGACCTTATACAGACCTCAGATGATTCCTAATTTGACTCGAGCACCATAATAGATCAATCAACCAAAGATAGGAACCTTATCAGAAATTTCAAGGATGACTTTCAGACCAAATTAACTTGGTCATGTACTTCCAATACAATATAATGGTCTGCCCAATCAAGCAACTCAAGAGGAGGCATTGGACAACTCTGCGCAATTCACTCCTTCACTAATTGCATAAATCAAAATAGAGAGACCTTATACAGACCTCTCATGACTCCTAATTTGCTTATACAGACCTCTCATGACTCCTAATTTGACTCAAGCACCATAATAGATCAATCAACAAAGACAGGAACCATATCAGAAACTTCAAGGACGATTTCAGACCAAATTAACTCAGTCATGTACTTCCAATACAATATAATGGACTGCCCAGTCAAGCAACTCAAGAGGAGGCATTGGACAAGCACTTAACTCTAAGCCATGTATAATTGAAGCCATCACAATGACTTGAATCCCAGTGCCCGGACATAGAGTCAACAGATATGAGTCAAGGAATCAAGTCGAATGAGCAGCAATAGTTATTAAGCATCAACTAGAGCATACCTAGATGATTCTTTTGCATCGGAAGGACCCTAGAGCTCAAATTAAGGCTAAGCAGGTAGCCTGAAGGAGCCAATCACCCAAATACTGTTTTTTTTTAGAGCAACCCAGTGCACGAGGCTCCCACTATTGCGAGGTCTGGGAGGGGCAAGTTGTACGCAGCCTTACCCCCTGCTTCGCAAAAGAGGCTGTTTCCAGATTTTAAACCTGTGACCAACATGTTGCAATAGTGCAACTTAACCGTTGTGCCGCAGGCTCGCCCACTAATCACCCAAATACTGTTGCAATGTTAAAAGAGGAATGCAACATTTTCAATTTCTGATTATGTGCTTACATATAAATTTAAAAAGATAACAACATTTTTGAACGAAAACAACATATTGGAGGAATTCAGTTGTCTAAATTACACATACTGTACAGAATGTATTCTTCAGCTCCCACTTGTGTATTAATCTTCCTTCATTCTAACTTTTGAATTGGATACACTTTTTTTTGGGTGTACTCATTTAATTCACTAAATTTGGCTGCATTTGATATATTTGGTTTCCTTTAAATCAATTAACCACCCTAATCGGGGTTGCATTTTAGGGGTGATTGTTCAGCAGTAGGAAGTAATCTTACATGTAACTATGTAGTTGTTAAGGTTCTAGTTTATTCAAGTATTGTTTTAATGAAAAACAGAAATTTAAAAAGATAATTTTCATTTTTATTTTGGGAAGGAGGTGGAAGAATGGACGTGTTTCCAGGACCTGGCAAAACATCTCACATATGACTACCAGATGGCAGGCTGGCAGCTCACCTTTCATTCAAATTTGGCACTCAAGTAGACCACAATCCTCAATCTACCTATAAAATTTCATCCCAATCCAAGTTTTAAAATTGAAAGGAGGGTAAAAAAAAAAAAACACCAGAGATAGGAATCAAATATATGGACCAGTGAAAATTGCAGGAATAATCGAATATAAGTTGCCAATATAATTGAGTTTAATTACCAAATTTGGCATGTGAGGCTAATCCAAGAGTGCCCTACCATATCTTTACGGCTGGGAGTTTTCACATCATCCTCTACATGGCTCAAATTAGTTTGGACAAGTTTCCAATTTCCACCTTTTTGACTTTTGAATAACCACCTATTCATGTCCAAGAAGATGCCCTGCGGCCCTTGCCTACAAAGGAAAAATGATCTCAGCTTGCCTAGTTACCTTAAATGATGTTGTTCAAGACAGTAGTTGTATGATATGCTGATTTTATATGTGATTAACCTGGCATTGAAAACCCTCCCAATAGAAAAGAAGAGCCGCAAAAGGATTTTCAGATATTTCACAAGCCTTCCAACTTTCATAATTGGTAGACCTAAGAAATAGAAAGACCAAAAAAGATAAGAAAGCAACATATTTTAGACTAGTATAGATTTTAGACTAATACAAACAAATATTAGTTTAATCAAACGAGGAACAGTTTTCGAACATCACTAACCAGACAAAACCCTCTTTGTCAACTCCTTTTAAGCAAGACCATTCGCGATGGCCTACGTAAGAGAAGAGGACAGGCCATTAGGTATATATAACTATATAATTGTCTTTAAAATAAATAAAATCCTGCAAATGAATGAAAATTTTGATCCTTATGTATTAGTAAATAGTTCAATTTATTGATAACATGGAACTGAAGAAACACAAAATGAAACATGGGAGATATACTGTTTTCCATCTTTGATGGCAGTTGACCCAGCCATAGCATTTGGTCCACGCAAACCAGCTACCACTGCATCACTAATCCATTTGTGGAACTGCAAGAAAATTATAAAGTTAAATTTTGCAGATGGAAGAGGTTTTGCATATAATTGTGACCAAAAAAAAAAAAGAGTCCACAGGTTATACAAAATGATCTGTATTATTTTCACAATACCTGATCTATAAGGTCAGCCCTAACATGGTCCTCAGGGAACTCTGGTGAAATATAGTTCTCTCTTAGAGATGATATGTCAATTGGTGGAGGCTTTCCTATACGTACACACATGGAAGTGCCAGGATATGGTGGAAGATGAAGTTTAAACTTATCTGCAATAGCGGGTGGAACAAATCTACCCCCAAGGAAATGATGGGGACCACAAATCTTCTTGGCACACAACTTTGGAGCAATTAATGAAACCTAGAAGCAAAAACAGCATGCATTAAAATGATACTGCAATTAAAATGGAAAGGCAAATTCCATAACAATGTGTTGATTACTTAATTAATGAGTGCACATAATACAATTAAGGGTTCCATCAGACACAGACCAGCATGTCAGGTGTAGTGCCTTCACCATTTATGTCACGTTCTTCCACATGCCACCCAGAGGGAATGTCCACAGACACAATAACAGGTAATTGTTTTTATATTTTTTATCATTAATGTGCAAACAAACCATCTTTCGGATGAGGTCATCAAAAGGCGACCTTGGATTACCTGAAGATTTAGGAATATTGCAGTCAATAGTCAATTCACCGTATAGAAAATGGATATATTTCAAGAAATACATCCAAATCAAAAGTAATCAAAAGAAAATTTTCACATATCCTGCTATGGAGATATAGAAAAAAAACATGACAAAATCATGATATTTTAGTACTGACACAACTTGATTGAGTCAATTGTCTTAAATGTGTCTCATAAGACTCAACCAAGGCCATAGCAAACACGCAGACTCAATGAATTAATTGAAGACTAGAACCATACAATCAAGATTTTCTGTGCCCAGTTCCTTCACTTACAAAGATAACATCGCTGGAAGCAAACTCCATAGTCCTCTTTCCCAAGGCCTTGTGAAGATGGTTGAAAAAAATAACAAATAAAAGGTGCCTCTGATGGTTGAAAAAAATAAGAAATAAAAGGTGCCTCCCCCTCCCCCCTCGCCCTCCCACTCCCCTTCCATCTTTCAACTTCTTTCATCAAGGCCTTGTTAAGATTTTCTACCAGCTGCATCATTTACAGGTTTAGACAATCAGCAGCAGGTTTATGATCTGGTAGTTACTTGCAGCCGTAATTTTTAAAAATTTGTATCAAAATTCAAGTCAACTCTCTTATCAAGCTACATTATAAAACCTCACCTGCTCATATGGACTTTGGTCTTGTCAGAAAAAAGTTACAAGAAGGCGGCAGAAAATGTTTTCATACTTTCAGAGTGTTTTCAGAATGTCACAAAAGAAATGACTAGTAGACATTTTCTCAACTGGTATTTCTGTAAAATGTTTTTCCTCAATACATTGTTGATAATCGACAAAACTTCTGATTGGGAAAACAGACTGTTCAAACCATCTTGGCTAAAGGTGAAGCCAAAAGGGTATAAAAAGAGGAGAATACAAGAGTTTAGCAAAAAGGCCCCAAGATCTACAATCCATTACAAAATACAAAGAGGCCCAGAAATTTTTCAATCAATGTTACATTTGCTCTGTTTCTTCATTTCATACCAGACACTTTCACTCTTCTTCCTTGATATCATGGAGAGTAAAACTCTTTTAGATTTGAATGTGATATTTCTGTCTTCCTTTCTTTGTGGACTTATTTGATGATTTTACCCAAGAAGCACATATTACAACTTTTTCCCATGAAATTTTATTCATTCCTTTCTTTAAGACGCACTTATGATCTTATTTTTCAACTGTTTGAAGTTTAAGTACACAGCAGTTCTTCTTTATTCGTTTTCTTAGATTTGAATGTGATATTTCTGTCTTCCTTTCTTTGTGGACTTATTTGATGTTTTTACCCAAGAAGCACATATTACAGCTTTTTCCCATGAAATTTTATTTATTCCTTTCTTTAAGACGCACTTATGATCTTATTTTTCAACTGTTTGAAGTTTAAGTACACAGCAGTTCTTCTTTATTCGTTTTCTTAGATTTGAATGTGATATTTCTGTCTTCCTTTCTTTGTGGACTTATTTGATGTTTTTACCCAAGAAGCACATATTACAGCTTTTTCCCATGA
>NC_056563.1:26402981-26470568 GCF_013358625.1 Macadamia integrifolia | reverse complement strand
CCCCCCCCCCCCCCGGGTAACTACACTGGACCATTTAATTATGCTTCTAGCATTTACAGTCTCTACTCCACCCTTGGATTTGTGTGTATATATATATATATATATTGAAGCTGTGTTGAGTTGGGTTTCTGAGATCTGGAGAGTAAAAAGGATTTGAGAGATGAAACAATGAAAAGAGTCCATTTTCTTACAAGTGACAGATAAAGAATCCGATACAGAATTTATTGCAAACAGCCAACCGTAAATAGATGGAAAGATGCGTATGCTCATACACATACACCAGACATCAAGCTACATCAGAATATATCAAGTAGAAGACCGTTAATGTCGAAGCTTTCTATCAATCTGAATTATATAACCAAGCCTTCCCTGCTTTCAATGATATATCATGTCGTGTTTATGATTTATATATGTTAAAAGAGAAAGAAAATATTTATTACCGTGGAACAAGAATCCAAACAGTGCCTCTACTATAATGTCAAAGTCATTTGACAGGTCCGCAGGCAGGTCTTCGATTGACAAGAAAGTGATTGACAGTGATTCAAGCTACAAAAACACATCTTAGAAAGATTTCTCAATAATGAACTCAACCTTCTTATCCACAACGAGTTTAAATTTAGTTCACCCTAGTACATGAGTAACCAGACCAGTGTAAAGAGGCTTCAGAGTACATTTTGGATAACAAACAAATTGTTTATACCCAAATTGATGTAGATGATGAGCAGCAACCAGACCAAAACCACCATTATTTTCTGGACCGCAAATAGCAAGAACACGACTATATCCATTTGGCCTGTAAACCTGTCAAGATAATAGTTACATATGCAATAAAGCATCATTTACCTGAAATTAATCTAGAATATCTTTTAGAATATGTGGTTGTAAGGTAATGAAGTTTCAACAACGAGAAACCCAGGTAAGTGAACACTGGATTCTCTTCCAGGGATTGCTGTGGTTGAGTGATTCAGGCATTTTAGAGCCAATTGGAATGGATGACTCCAGCAGAGCTGATATCAAGGTCTTCTGCTTTGGATTCAGATAAGCCCCTCCTCCTGATTCATAGTCTGTTGGCTGAAGGCTATTCAGTAATTGTAATTAGCTATAGTTCATAACGCAGATCACAGGGCTGGGAAATGAAGCTCACGTCATCAAGGAGGCCAAAGATCTTACATCCTCTCAAAACATTCAGTCCAGCAGATGTATGTGCAGTTTAAGTCTTCAGATAAACTGGGTTGGGGAAGGGCTAATTGTTAGAGTTCAGCTGATTGCGTGGTCTCTGTTTTACTTGGCACTTTTTAGGATTTCCTGCTCCTTTGTTCTTGTTTTCTTTTTTATCAATAAAATTTGTCAATCATCAGGAGGAGGGGGCATGATAAATGTAGATGTAGGTACTTTCCCAGGATTGTATTACTTTGTTGATGTATTGTGAATTAATTGATTTGTCTGCAAATAATTATATTTTATCAGCACAAAATAGGAAATGCCATTAACAGTCATACAATATAGTTATAGCAGCTGCCGTTCAGGTTCTGTCATTTACAAAAGTCCTGGCCCTAACTGATATAGTGCTGTTCTTAATCATTACATGCGCATTGCTTGTACTTTCCCCAACAGGATGGATGCATGAGAATGTAGAGCCTTAACATAATCACTGAGGTATATCCAATCACCCACACCCAAAATCTAACAGATCACTAACAGATTTCATTCCTGTAATTTCCCTCATTTTCCTTACCAAATTCTCCACATTAAATATCCGCCCTTAACCAGTCAAAACGAAAATCAGTTTCCTCAAAATCTTCAAGTGTGCAGCACCAAAAGTTCCCACAATAGGTCAATTATGTTATAAACTAAATTCACAAATGCAGAGCCATCAAAAAGAGGAAAGATACACGAACTCAAACAGCAAGATCACAAAAGCAAACAGATAGCTCCTATAATTACCTCACCAATGGATGTTGCAACACTCAAACCAGCCAATTCCTACAAAAACCAGGCGAAGAGGAGTCAGAGCAACAAAGACAAATGAAACCCATTAAAAAGCAAAATCGGGGAAACCTCACAAACCATTAACTGGTCCATGCTAAACCCAAGAGGACCCATGAGAATCTCATCAATCTCAACCGCCTCCGGCTGCTTCAGATAAGAGATGGTGTCCGGATTATTCAAACTCTCCAGAGGCGAGACGACGTTACCAGCCATTCCTCTCACTTGTGCAGAAACACTATAAGAGAGATTGGTAAAAGAATAAACAATATGGTTTACCGAGGGAAAAGGTGAAGGGCTCCAGAAGGAAGAGGAAGAGGAGGTTGGGAAAAGATGTTAATGGTAGTAAGTGTTGGGTCCTTCTCACGAAGGTCTATGTGACAGAGAGCTCACTAACCCTTTCACAGAGCACCTCGCATTCTCTCTGTATCTCTGTGGGTAAGTTCTTCATCGTCTCTCCCTTCCCTCTCTCTATATATAGATAAGCAGAATAAAGAGAGACGAGCTGCGCATTTGTCCTCGTTTAACATCTCAATCCTGATCGGAAGAAACAAGCCACCGTTGTGTTCCCTTTTGTTTCACAGGCTCACAGGTGCAACCGGGTAGGTGAATGGGTTTATTCAAATTTGAAAATGGATCAAATGCTCCTACAAGTCATCATCAACATGTCCTTTTTGTTTTTTAATATATCCTTTTTTTATCCTCGTAATGACAGTAGGAATTATAGGCATTGGATCTGACTCCTGACTCGTGACTCGTATGATTAGGTGATCTTGCGCAAAGTTTTTGTCATGTTTCAAGTATTCAATTATTTAACAAAAAATTTGTTAGTTTTTTTTTTTTCTTAATTATAGGAAAAACAAAGGAAGAGTTTTTGTGCAAGGTCTTGCATGGAATGCGATAATGCATAAAGACGTAGACCCTCATGTCCTATCCAATGGTTGTGTATAGCCATACATGGTGCATGGTGGAAGCGTGGAGGTTGATCCGTTGCACGTATAATCACCTGATCAAAAATGTGAATATTCAATACCTATCGCACTTTTTGCCATTACAAGGGTGAAGAGCATGGTTCAAGTATCAGTCTTGTATCGGCCGTATTGACCATATTTGATCGGTTATCTGTATCGTTTCGGGATAAAATAGTTAAAAATTAGTACCTTAAAAAAAAAACAAGGGCAAAATCAGTTGATACCTACTTATCCGATACTGATACCGTCCCCTAAATCCTTGGTGAAGAGAGGTATATTTGAAAACAAAATGGTCTAGTGTTGGATGGTTAGTAGTTGATCTAATTGTGTACAAAACCTTTTACCAACAAATAAAATTAAATTTATTTCTTCGAGAAAGTTTTCCTCACCATGAACCATGGTTTAAGAGTCATAATTACCCTTTTTTTTTGGTAAGACTCTATACCTTATTACACAAAGTCAAAAATAACATATCCATCCACTCTTAATGATAGTCATATTGTAGTAATGACTCACGATCAAGGGATTCATCTTTACCGTGGGCGAAGGGAAATTGGGTCTTAATTTTGTGCTCGAATTTTTGTTGATTAGAAAATTTTGGAAAAGAAAACAAACTTAGGAACACATTTGAGAAAACACTTCCTCATAGAATAGGCATTTGTTTGTATAAGAGATCCAATGGATTAGCGACTTGTAATATTCCAACCCCAAATTCAAGAATTTATGTATGCTTTTTTAATAGTCATTAGTTTTTCCATACTTTAGTTTAACACGTGATTAATTAGTATTCCTTTTGAATTGAAACTAACATGAGAACTAGGGGATCTGGGTATGCACGTCAACAAAAAAAAGATTTGAAAAAATTAGTGACATAACCATGCGGAATAATGATTGCAAAAGTTTCTTTCTCTAGTTCGAAAAATTCATTTCCTTCCCTTTAATTTCTCTTACACCCAAATGAGTCTTACATTTACATGTTCTAACCAAACAAAATTGCAATGTCTCTTTCTACCATAGTTGGAAAACCAGGTTTTGACCGAAAAATCTTGCCCTAGTCTAGTCAAATTTTAAGATTCCTGGTCAAGAGTCTCGAAGACTTGTCCTGTGTTAAAAAAAAAAAAAAAAAGACTAGAGACAAGTCAAGACGATTCTACATTGACTCGGCTTTTAGGCCGAATCTTGAAAAACCCATTGAATCTGGTCATTATATCAAAAGGCACTTTAAAAAAAAAAATCAAATAAAATCTCTTTACAATCCCAAATCCCAAGACTCCTAACTTAGTTACTTCTACTACTTCATTCCTTTTACCAAAAGGAGCTTGGGACCTAAGAAACTTCCCGTATTCCTAAATCCAAAATTTTTATTTTATTAGAAATTGAATTATTGGAATATATAATTTATATTTTCTAATCCTTAACCATAACCTAACTTTCTAACCAAGAGAAAGACTCTTGCCTGCAAACCTCGAATTATTGATATGTAATTTTCTTTTTCTGCCTTTTTCATATTTTTCTGTATTTTTATGATTTATTTATATATTTATTGCATTTAAATATATGTAAAATAGAAAAAATAAGACTCGGTCTGATTGGGTTTAACTAGGTCGACTCGCTAAGTTTTTTACCGGACGAGCCGGGACGAAAAACCTGATTTTCCAACAATGCTTTTTACATGTATTCCCAAGGAATACAGACTTTAAGATGGTTGGTATATCCCATGGTTGCATTTCTTCTTCTTCTCTTACTTTTTTTTTTTTGGGGGGGGGGGGGGTGGTGGGGGTGGGGGAAGAGGTGGGAGGTAGAACGTTTCATGTGAGTGACTTTTGACCATGAGAAGCCAATCAATTGGGATTTCCTACTTTGTGTTAAATCATATGGTGATTCATTGCATTCAAAGGAATTGAGACCTAAAGATTTTAAAGTTTGATTTCCACTGAAATATGCAAATTAGTTGCAAAGTGGAATGTGGGGATCACTTTTACTAAGGTTCCATTTGGTATCGTTCTAAAAAAACGTTATTGGAGTTTTTTCATTCTATTGGAACGAAAAAATGGAATAAAGTGTTTGGTGCACTTATGGTCTGTTTTTGTTTTCCCAGTTTCGTTTCATTTTACAAAAAAAGGAACTATCATTCTCGATAAAAATCTAAAATTTTGAAACAACCTTTTTTTGTCTAAAAACCGTATTTTGACACAAAAACTAAAATTTTCGTTTTTGACATGAAACGCCGTTTCTGAAAATTCCAGAAATGATACCAAACAGAGCCTAAGGGTATTGCTAGTTTCAGTTGAAGGGGTAAAATTCATTTCTAGACGAGACCAATGCAGGCAATCAACTGCACCAACCAATATTGGTAAAAGAGATATCCATCAGCCAAACCATAAAAGGTATGGTTCCAAAAATCACAAAAAGCATGAATTCTCACTAACCAAAGTTTTAAATAAGAGTCTTAATTATGCTCCATAAGGAAGATATTTTTTTATTCAATAGAAAAAGGGGCTTATTTTCATTTTTCGGGTCCATACTGATAAACTTATAACAATGATTCTTTTTTTGAGCCATGTGGTAGAATAATGTGGATAAGTCTAATCATTAAATAGGTAGGCCATTATTTTACCATCTATTAAATTTTAGGATATTTTTTTATCAAATACCTTTTCATTTATGTCCATGCATCTATATGTTTTTAGACGTTAGGTTTTTTTTGATGCACTCTATATACCTCAGTTTCTCTCTTTTCGTTTTCACATGTATGTGGATATGGAGGTTTATGACACACACATGCACGTATGCACACACTCACGCACACGTGTGTACATACACACACACTTAAAGATTTACATGATTCACCCAAGGTGAGTTACGTCCACAGTTGAGCGATAATCAGAGTTTCTATTATTTCGGCAAAGAAAATACAAAATCCTCACAACTATACCTCCTTACTAGATAACCTCTTATATATAGCATCTCACGCATTGCATAGAGAAACCTTAATCCAAAAAGTATAAATTTACCACCATTAAAAGATTCAAAAAAAATAAAAAAAGAAAAATCAGTCAGGGGCTTCGCCCCTGCACCAACATGCACAGGGGGGGCTCCTACCCCTTGCAACCCCCACATCTCACTCATCAGTAAGTGGGAGTACTGTATTTGGGAAAAATCATTAGTACTTCTTGGATTAAACTAAAATTAAGCTTCAATAATAACATATGATCCATAAAATTTGGGCCCAAAATTATTCCCAATTGGTAGATGTTGAGCCATTTTGAAAGCTTATTACAATAGTTTGTTTCGAAAAATTCCACACCTCCTCCACCCCAACCCCCCCCCAAAAAAAAAAAAAAAGGTTATGGAAGAATTAGCAATAGGGTTTCCAAGGTTCCATTTGGTTGTGAGTAAAGGGAAGTAAAATTAGTTTAGAAAAGAAAAATGGAATTTGTAATAATGATTGTGTAACCTATCTAAAACTCTTATCATATTATAAATATACCTTAAATTTATTTTAATTTTAAACACATTTTTTATAGAATTTTTAAACACTTTTTTTTTCCTTTTTTATTATTATTTCTTATTACCTAGGACTCCTTGAACACAATGGCTTAGTTAATTGACCATGTCTCTCTTTGTCCTAGACGTTCTAATTCTTTCACCAGTACAAATTAAGTTGATTCAAAGCACTACATTTCTCTTGATATCACATTCAAGCTAGGTTTATTGTACATACCTTAAGTTTGAGCTACAAATTGATGCATCTGCTAAAAATGGTTTCTAAAGCAATGACTCCAACTTCAACGAAAAAAAATGTATCACTTTGGGGGGGAGGGGGGTTTGTTGGCTTTGTTGCCAACAATGAACAACACCATAATCAAGCCACAATGTTCAACTTTTTTTTTTTTTGAGTGTATAAATTTAGAATTAATGTTATTTGTATATTTATTTTGGGGGGGTTTGTTGGCTATGTTGCCAACAATGAACAACACCATAACCAAGCCACAATGTTCAACCTTTCATTTTTTTTTTTTGTTTTTGAGTGTATGAATTTAGAATTAATGTTTTATGTATATTTTGGATGATATGTCTTGAAACTTATATTGGGTTATGGAGTATATATGCACTAATGTTGGATGTTATAGTTATTTTGAATATTAGATGTAGATATTCAGGTAATAATCTCATAATCTCTCAATTTATATGAGTTCATTGTCAATTTTTTTTTATTTAAATCTTTACGTTTAAAATCTATTGCGTCCATTAGCTCTCTCTCTCTCTCTTCTTCTTCTTTTTTTTTGCTAACTTTGATCATACCCATTAAAATGAAAGAAATATTCATGGGATAATAAAAATGATACCTGAAACGAGGGAAGGGGTACATTAAACTCACAAAATCTGACAGCAGGGTGGCTCATTGCCTATACAAACACAAGACAGGGAAACTTGACATTGGGAACTCTATAAAATAACAAGGGATGAAAAATAAAAATTATTTTCTAACTTTTTCACTGAACCGGAAATCTCATAATCAAGCTAGCAGAATACAAAGTTAACATTCTCTTTGGTTTCTTTTGGCTGCAATGGGAATATAAAGGGAAGGGAAGTGAAGTTTTCATACTTTAAAAGGAAATGTTTATAACCATTACCCCATGTGATTGTATAAACTACTTAATATTTTTAACCATATTTAGTAATAATATATTTTGCATGTAATTTTTATTTTACATATTATAACAAAGGGTTTTGGATGCAAAGTAAAGTGATATTTTATAACCAAATATGGAATGATTTGAAGTTAATGTTAAAGTCACATGGGTAATGATTACATATATTTCTTTTTTAAGTATGAAAATTTTACTTCCTATTTAATTCCGTTTTAACAACCAAACACAGCCTTTATCAAAATATAATTGAAATATTACAAATATACCTCAGCTGGAATTGTCATTATTATTATTATTTTTTTCAAACTCATCCAACAACAAAAAAAAAAAAAAAATGAAAAGATTGTCCAAGCTTAAACACAAAAAAGGATGTATGATCATCACTCAAAGCTTGAAAAATCCCTTTCATTAATTACAGTTCCCATAAAAGCTAGAATGTCACATTAACCTTTATGAAGACGGTAGTCCTTATTCAAGCAGAAGTCATAAGCTTCAAAACCCACATCCAAGCCTTCAAAAAGGCATTATTTTCACATAGTTGTACTATTACTTGAGTATGGCTTTAGCCCTTTTTAAGTCCTCCATCCTAGTTCAAGTAACTTATCATTCCCAACATTCACAGCTCGCTTGCGCTCTATCATAGCACTGTTGCAGTTTCTTCCTCCCTTCACATCATGTTTAATATTTGGATGAACACCATGAGTACGATTCCCCGATCGGAGAGTATCTACCCAGTTGAATTTCTTGGTATTACCAGGGAATACATTTCCTTGCTTACCTTCTGAACTGGAAGTAGTCCTAGGTTGATGCTTTTCATGAGCTACTTTCTTGATCTCATTTATTTCAATTTTGGAATCTCCTTCCATCTTAATTGTTATGTTCACCTCTGAAAATGTTTTCTTATTAAATACTGATCCAGTTTTGTTGCCACCCCTTGATGATTCTCTCTCATTCCTGTCCCTCTGGTGTTGATAAAGCCGGTGCAATCGAAAAGCAAGATGGCGAATACCATCTTTAATCTCTTCTTCCAAATCCTTTTCAATATCAGCCTCTAACTCGGCGCGTATCTTCCATTCCTCGTTCGACATGGAGATGTTACAATTGGTCTCCAAGTCCAAGTGGATATCATTAACAGTGATCTGTTTAAAGTTGCTACCATTAATACAAAGAAGTAAACTTATAACCATATAAATAGAAAAAGTAAGTAATCATATAAGAGGAACAATAAAGAGTTTTTTCACCACTCCACCAAGACTAATATGGTTCATTTGAATTGCATTTTCATAGTTATCTGCAAAACCCACAATAGGAATCTATTATTACTTATCAAAGCTTTGTCAAAATGGAAACAGGAAAGAGAACAGAGAAGAATATTAAAACCAGCAGACCTTGTAATTCCACTCTTGTGTTCTTCCCCTGCTGCTTCATGTTGGTGTTGGTTGATTCATCCTCATTTTTAAAGCTAGTAGATTGATTTGGACTCTTTGCTTGATGACCTATCGTACACAGAGAAAGATGAAGACGTTAAAAGGATTTATATGGAGAAAATGACAGGTAGAATCATTGTTGTAGTGAGGTTATTCAAATTTAGGCGCCAAAGCTCTCTACATAAAATCCCTAGGCATTAGAACCCAAGAGGTTCAAAACAAATGCCGACTTTACTTGGAAGAAAGAGAGGGTTCTGGGTTTTTCTAAGCCTTGAAGGATTCCCTACTACCTTTTCAAGGTCCCGCTTACCTACCTAAGGAGTAAGGATGGTGTTCTATCCTGGCTACACTTCTACAGACTTGGGGCACACCTGAGGTTGACCTTGAACCCTGCAGTTGATCAGTCATTTCTAGATATTTCTCACATGCTTTATACACCAGAAATGTTGTCAGATGCTTGATGCTGTGGAAGTTATTAGTAACTGGAGCTATGACCTTGATCACTAGCAATCAAAGGAAGGCTATGAAATTTATTAGTAAATAGAGGAAGTATCTAAGAATGAAAGAACAGGACTTGTGCAGTCTAATTAGGGATAAGACTTTGTTTGAATTTCAGAGGACTCAATCTATGTTGGATTCCCTTATTGAGAAGGATTTTTCTTCTCTGGCACAAGATCTTTAATGCTATTTGAATGCAACACGGTCTCTGGCCAAGGCTTGTATTGGGGATGCTTTAGTTTACAGCCAGTATAGGATGTATCTTCATGGCTATCATTAATGTACCAGATTAGGTTATACCATCTTAGATAATGCTACCAGTTTATGGTGTAACATCAATGAGCAACTGAACAATTAAGCTCCATCTTCTTGCTCAAGGAGTCTTTGCATGGCTGGTTTGCCGACCCATATTATGCTTATAGCTTAAGAACAGATTTCCCTTTAAGCATGGATGGCTTAATGGTTCTGGGTTGCCCACAAAGACACCGGAGGTCAGTGTTGGAAGCAATCAAAGTGGGCTAGGTCTCAAGTTTGTGTGAGACCTAGTTGTGGTCCTTGTGGAATGCTTAGAGAATCTGAAAGTGATGGATTAGATGTTTGCTTATGCTTAGTTCTTACAACTAAGAAGTTGTAGAGGAGACAATACTCAATATGCCATTAGATCTTGAGTGAACAATCAATTGGCGAACAACTTAAGACAGACTTGCAGGTAAGATGGGTTTCTGTAGGAGATCCTGCCGGCTGCCAAGTGCCGAATATCCTGCATTTCTGGCCTAAATTCCAACAACCCAAACAGTCCATGCCTCTGTTTCAGGCCCAATCAACCTGCAGCAAAGCTTTGGCTGAAACCTTCGGTTCAATCAGATTAGACTAAAAAGTTTGGTTACTTCATAGAAACAATAGATAGAGTCTTTGTTTAGAGGAACCAGATCAATGGGAGTGCTTTAATCTCTACAGGAAGCATAGCTCTCGTACCTACGCAGGACCTCCTGTGTGCCCACTTTTTAATTCTGGTAGCAGGCGATATTGGGGGCAACACAATGGCTTCATCAGCCCTTCAAGTGAATTTCATTCTGTTACGAGGGCTAAAATGCCACAATATCTATGAGAGCTTGGACATTCTACCTAATGAGTGAGAACAGGTGCAGGAAGGAAAGAGCAAGAACACCCAAAGTTATATTTGAGTACTAGTATGTAACATTTTTTTCCCGCCCCAAACAAACACCACACTTGAATTAGAGGATCTTAAGTGCTTTTGCTCTTGAAGCATGACTTCAAAGCTCAAGAGAGTGAGATGGCATCCATTAATGGAAAATTTTGGGCACCAAGTAATTCTGCACACCAGTGTCACATGGGACGGTTATCATCCTTCAGCTGTATCTTCACCTTCAAAGATGACCCAATTGTTACCTAAGGTATCTAACTTGGTTTTCCGCATTGATACCTGTTATTTACCAAGGAGAAAATTGAACACATTTATTGCAGCCATGAAAGAACCTCAGACTTTAAAAGTTTGACAGCAAAGTATAAGAATGAGGGTAGGGTCCATGGTGCTGTCTACCATTACCAGATGCCAGCTATTTGCAAGCCAAGAAAACCAGAACATTAAATAACTTCTCCAAAATAATGGCAATTGATAATTCCTTTTCATCTCATGGATCTAACTAGATATGTAATATGAATACTCTTCCACCACCAATTACTGCTTGCCAGGGGAAAATCTAAACAGAGATCTAGTTAAATGAATAAACATTGCTTCAATGACTAGCTATAACAAACACAGATGAAAAGGTCACTAATTTGGGAATGAATCCACAGAGAAAGGATAATGGTTACACTACACATAACTTCACGTGAAGAAACTGAATCACCAAATTCATTCTACACAGATCACTTCCTCTCTAATAGCTTCTTCTGTTTAATTTTATCCACACTGATCAAAGGTCTTGAATCATCAAACCCAACAAGATGAGGTCTTGAATCATCAAACCCACCAAGATGAGGAGTTTGCTTCTTCTCTATCACCTTCTTGTATGGAACTTCATCCACGCTCATCAAAGGTCTCGATTCATCAGACCCACCAAAATGACAAGGATTCATAACCAGCTGAAACACTAACCCACCATCACCATTGTGCTCCAAGCTTCTGGCTTGCATTACCCCCATAGACTTAGATTTGTTCAATTTCACAGAAGGCATTTTAACAAACACTCCTGATCTCCTCCTCACCAACGCAATCTGGTTCGCAGCGAACTCACCATCAGACTCCATTTTCAAATCAGTAACAGAACCAATCGATTTGGACCTTCCACCACGCTTTCTCAAAGAACCATTCAATTCAATCCCAAAATCTACAATGGGTTGAACACTAGACGCTCTTCTGCTCCTCATTGAAGAATTTCGACTACCATGTCTAGGGCTCTTCACAACATCAACCTCAACCTCAACCTCCGGGTCATCAAAGACTTGGGCACCCAACGCCGGCGACGATTTCGTAACCCGCCATCTAATATTCCCACAAACCGGCGAGTTCACTCGCTTGCTAGCAGTATTAAGGCAACCCACCACCTCCGCCATGGCTGGCCTCTTCTCTGCATTCGCCGCCACACACCGGGCGGCTAACACAGCCAGTTTCTGGACCACTGCCGGGTCTTCGGGTGGCCCGATCCGAGGATCACAAAGCGAAGTGAAATTACCTTTTTGGATAACCGGCAAAGCCCAATCCACCACTGACGGCGGACTATATTTCATATCAATGGCGTTCCGGCCACTGATGATCTCCAACAACAGAATCCCAAAACTGAACACATCGCTCTTGGTACTAAGATTCTCCGGCGCAATATAGCCTGGATCAAGATACCCTAACGTGCCCGCCGGGGGCGTACACTTTATCCTCACATCCTCCACGTGTCCCCTTAGGGCGAGCCCGAAATCTCCCAACCTAGCGTTCCACTTACCGTCGAGAAGAACGTTAGAGGACTTTATGTCTCTGTGGATAACCGGTGGGTTCGAGGAGTGAAGAGTCTCGACCGCTTTGGCGGTCTGTAAAGCGAACCGGACTCGCTTCGACCAACCGGGCGGTCGAGGGTTGGAATGAAGAAGATCGTAGAGAGAACCGTTGGGCATGAACTCTACCACCAGTAGCTTCTTCTCTTTGGGATCGAGAGAGTAACCCAAAAGGTTCACAAGACGGTGGCTTTTGATTCGAGAGAGGATTTCGATCTCGTTGTCTGCTGGGTTGTTGTCTGCCGCGGTTGTTGTCTTTTTGACCGCGGCGATGAGGTTTCCGCCATCGATGGGGGCTCTGTAAACGATGCCATGACTTCCTTTACCCAGAAAACTCGCTGGGGAAAAGCCTCCGGTGGCGGACTCTAGTTCAATATAAGAGAATTTCCGAACATTATTACCTCTTTGCCGCCGGCATTTCTGCTGCTGCTTCTTCTTTTTCCGGTCAAAGTTGTAGGAATCGCAGACGGCAATGGCGGACTCTGCATTACAAGAGAAGCTACAATAACCCATTTGAGGGTTCTGTGTATATCAGATTCTACAATGGTGAGGAAGAATAGGGAAAGAAGAAGAGTGAAGAAAAGGTTAATAATAATATTCAAAGTAATGAGGTGGTGTGAATCGAGAACGGCAAAAGCCATTACTACAGAGACGAAGCATGGGATAAGAATAAATTTGGGTTCAGCCTTTGCTTTGCTTTGCTTTACTCTTCCTCTTCTAAAAGTCTCCAAACAGTAGTTACAGGACTAGTGTTTTATGCTTTACAGCTTTTGACCTTTAAGACTTTAGTGAAGAGAGGGAGAGATTTCAACTTGAGAGTTGAAATTAAGACTGTGTCTTGTAATATTTTAATAACAGGGGAAGACTCGAGAGGTGAGTTGGTAAAAAAAAAGGGGTCTAGAATCTGAGCTAAAGTCGTTGGGCTTATCTAACTTTGAAAATTTTAGATCTTTCTATCTTTACCCCTTTGAAAAAACGAGAGAGGAGAAAGAAACAAGATATTTCAAATTTTGTGATCTGATGTAAATGATAAGGACATTAGATTTGGTGAGGGACTGTGGAGGGCCAGAAACTTGTTAAAGATTATGGTCGATGGGGAATTGGAAATTTAACAAGTTTTATGGTAGGATGGGGCCTTGGAGTTAGTGGCAAAGCCGTATACGAAGTTAATGAGTTAGTCTATATGTGTAACGTGTGTTTAGTTAATGTCATAGCTGTATAAATTGAAACATATTCGTGACCTAGAAAACACAATAAATAGAATTACACAATGTAAAGATTTACAAGGCTTGCCAATGAGTCTAGGTTTACCAAAAATGGACAATGGGTCTAGGTTCACCCATGTAGTGTGTTATGTTTACTGGCTAAGAAGAGATATTTCAATATGTAGAAGAGAGATTATACTCAAACAGCGGTAAGAAAACTTACTCTAAAAACTCTTGATCGAAAACCCCCTAAAAATTACAATGATTTACTCAATAAGACGATAGTACATTATATACTCTTCCAAGTTGTAGGTCCATCCATTGGGTCGAATCATACCACGGAGCCGTAGCCCTCGCACCCCCATACGAGATCAATGTGGGGCTCCAGACTTGGGCCGATCCCCTCTGCTTCCATCACCGATCTCAAAAAATTTCTCATTCAAATTACCACTAAAATATGTTAGAACAGGTCATTCTTTAAACGGGTCAAGAATTTGAGACAAACTTAACAAATACAAATTTTTTTAATTACTATCTTATAAACCCTAAAAGTTTTCTTAAGGTCGACCTACTTTATATGGATCATCTAACTTGCCATCCCCAAGTAAAAAACAGGTAAACACTAAGGTGGACCGACATCCCCAGACCTCAACTCTACGAATTTTACACACGAATTTTTATTAGATCTTAGAAAACAGCTCACAACCCAGTCTATACATTACAAGACATCAACACTCAACAATATCACCTACCGTCTTTAATGGAGGAAGATGAGACTCGAAACTGTAAAGGCCTAAAGGGTATCTCAGGATTTTGATTGATTGAGGGGTTCCTCCCCTATATGAGAGGATACGATTATCAAACGTTGGATTGGAATAATGGAATGTAGATGATAAACACATTAAGGTTATATTGCTTTTCACGTGAAGAAAGCAATGGGGAATGAAGAGAGAGAGAGAGAGAGAGAGAGAGAGAGAATCCAAAGCACAAAAAAGAAAGTAAGAGGAGGTAATGTGTGCGTGAAGTGAGAAAGGGACGTGGGAACAACCACCGAAATGGCGACATTTGGGGTTTTGTTGGCGTCGACGAATGCACCGAAGAACTCATTTTTCAACTATTTGCAGTTGACTTCCGTTACCACTGGTTCTGGTTTTGGTTTGTTCCCTGTTTGTCTTCTTCCCTCAACAGATATAAGGAAGAAGGCAAATTCTTGGTTTTTTTTTTTTTTTGGAAAAGGAATTTGGATGGTTCGCTGGTTTGCTATAATTTTATAGTGTTGGAGGTTTAATCCAAATTCTTGGGCATAGTGGAGAGAGTTCTTGTAAGTATGTGAAGGCACCAAATAAGGGTGTTAATTTAGGCTTATAATCCTAATTATAGTAAACAGCACTAATTTCATGTTTATAATAAATTCTCTTACTGAATCAAGATACTATCCCATTAATAATGAAAGGTATTGGGATTTAATTTTGGTACAATGTAATAAATGGGATAGGATTCCAATGGTATTAGTAATGAAATATCGGTTAGAGATTAGGTATGATTGGAAGCCTTCTAGATGCAATGTCTGCAATATTTTTGGCCATTCGGTGGAACATTGTGGTGGAGCTCCGATGGTTTAACAAAATCAGAAAACAAAACCAGTTTAGAAAAAGAAGATAGATAGTGGAGAGCCTACACTGTCGGCTAAGAATGGTGGACCTTCTTTGCACAAGAGTAGTGACTTGAGCAAGGAATCTGGCCCTACAATTATTCAGAGTTCAAATTCAAGTTTGAATTTTGAAAAAAGGGGAGTAGATAAGGAAGGATTCACTAATGGCAGATTTAGGGATAAAAAGATTCCAATCAGAGAGGAATCAGTTACCCATATTAATGCTTTCTCTCTCCTTGAAGGTTGACCGAAGAGGTGCCAATTTCAATTTCAAAAAAGTCATTGGCTGAGGATGAGGAGGATGAGATTTATGAGAAGGAAGGTCAATATATTGCTGAGGTGTATTCGGGTTTTAACTTGGTTTATTCAAATGTGTTGGTGATTGATGAGGAGAATATTTTGGTCTGCAATAAGGATATCTCGCTAGCTAATAGGGAGGAGGATTTGGAGGAAGATGAGTTGGCAATTATTCCATATATTAATGGCGTGAATAAGGGGGTATTGATGAGGAGATTTTCAAATGAGGAGGAATTTTCTTATCAAGATACGTTGGCTCCCTCTTTGGAGAAAAATAAGAAGTTTGATGGAGAAAAATTAGGGGAGGAAGCGCATGATTTGAATTTTATTTCTTCTAATGAACTGATTGTGATCGAAGGCCAATCAATCTCTATTTTTCTCCTAATTTGGAGGACAAAGTTAATAAGAATTCAAATTCTAATGAAGAAGTTTCAGAGGTCGTAGAACGCACCAAGGGACGAGATATTATCTCCAATTTGGACCTTATTCATGATTCTCTTGACATTGAAGGTCAGCTAGATGATGAGGTGGCAAAGTCAACATACTTTATTAAGCAAGAGGGGGTGACTCAGTCAAGGAAATCTCTTATACTAATCATTTGACCATAATTTTGCCTTCCTAAAAAAATATGGTGGAGAATATTCCTAAAAGAGACAATATTGATGTGGCAGATGGAGAGGATAATGGTAGATTGATTGAAGATTTGACTCCTAAATCCGTAGCAGATGCGACTTCTTTCAAGGGAGTTGAGAATCCTATAGATTTCATATTTCTTCAGAGGAAAAGATAGAGTTGAATCATAGTGAGGAGGTGATAGATCAAGTTGAGTTAAACCATAGTGTGGAGGTGACCTATCAAGTTGATAATATAGAGGGTATGCATTTGGATTTTTCAAAGGAAGCACCATATTTGAATGAGGATGGTGGCACTGAAGTCTTTAGAAACTTGACTCATCCAGTAGTGAGAAGCATTCTGTGGAAGAATTGTTACATGAAAAGTGTCTAGTACTTTCTTCGCACTCGTGATTGGGTTACTTAACTTTTTCATAACATCTTTTCCTAATTATTAAAGCTTTTCTTTCTATATTATATGAATTGTGTTACAGGATTTGTCCTATTTGATTTAGGGACCTCTCAACATTTCTTTTGGTTTTCCCAAAGAAGGTCGTAGGGTTTGCCTTAATTTGTATTTTTATATTTTTCTTTTTTCTTCATACATACAAGTTACCTATCAAAAAAAAAAAAAAAATACTGATTGGATATCAAAATAGAATTAGAATCTACCCTTCCAAAAGACCCTTTTTTTTTTTTTTTTTTTTTTTTTTTTTTTTTTTTAAGTTTGAGGAATTTGTATTGTATTCCTATTAGGACAAAGTTTTCCTTCACCACTGTCTAAACAATGGAATAGTCCAGATGTGAACCCCATCTCTCCCCATTATTTTTTGTTGTCTTGATGGTCCATGGTGAATAGGAATCCATTCATCAGGCCTTAGGAAAACTCGGTCTTTCCTCTTATGGAGGTTCCAACTAAATGACAGAAACTTACATGTGATCTTAGAGAATTTGAAAAAGTTAAACCATGAAATTCATCACATCTTGTATCATAAGTTGCTTTTCATAGTAAGTGACACATTTGATATTTAATGATAGTGAAAAGATCCAAATCACAAATAACGGAACCATCTTGTTATAAATCATTGAAGTCCTTCTTTTCTACAATGTCTAGAACTGTTTAGGAATTAGTACCTTTCCCTCCCATTAATAATCGGAACTAAGATGTCGGTTTGGTACTATTAACTAAATGGACGGTTCTAGGATTGACAGCTCTCTCACTTGTGCTAGTATGGAGCCCTTCAAATATTTGGAACTGTCTTGATTGATTTAGAGAACAAATGCATAAGCACAAAGGGAAAAAAAAAAAAATCACAACACAAAGAATTTAACGTGGTAACATCCACCCAAGAGAACCAAAGAATTTTTCATTAAAAAAAAAAAAAAATCTCTATAACACTCTCCAGATCATAATTTGATTTCCCTTACTTGTTGGGAACCCTAAAGCTGAGGGACATTTTCCTTGCTTGTCGGACACTTGGCTTCCTCCTTTCTAATTGGAAGAGAAGTTGATCACTTTCTTGATTGATTTAGAGAACAAATGCATAAGCACAAGAAAAAAAAAATGAATATAATGTGGTAACATCCACCCAAGTGAACCAAAGATTTTTTCATTAATAAAAAAGAAAAAATCTTTGTAACACTCTCTAGATCACAATGTGATTTCCCTTACTTGTTGGGAACCCTAAAGATGAAGAATATCTTCCTTGCTTACTGGACACTTGGCTTCCTCCTTTCTAATTGCAAGAGAAGTTGGTCATCTCTTTGACTTTTGATTGATTTATCATTTTTCAGATCTGATTAGAAAAATGGAGAAGTAGGAAGACTTTGGAGATTCATAACAGGGTGTCTAGCCCATCGAGTTTTAGCAATTTACAAATTCTTCCTCAATTCGTTAAAATAATGAAATTTGACTAATATTATGACAATATTGAGTAGTTTTGATATTATTATGGGAGAAGTTGATCGTTGAAATGATAGTTGATATGACAGAAACACAAGATGTCAGGTAGGGGCTCCCTAATAGACTCATTGGTTCTGGTAAGGTGAATTTTTGGCTTGATAACTGGTCAGGTAGGGGCTCCCTAATAGACTACGCTGATGGAATCGTAAAAGTGAATCTTGAAACTTAGGTAAAAGATGTGCTAAATGATGATGGTGTTTGCGATCAAGATGCATTTAATATTATTGATTTTTTTGAAATTTGTGATATTATACTTAACTCCAACTTTATCTTGTCAAATAAAGTAAATAGATTGGTTTGGACTTTGACGAGCAATTGCTTTTTCTCAATCATGTCAGTATCGAATGAAATCCGATCACACTACCCTCTGGTTTCTTATTCTAAATGGTTATGGAATAAATTGATCCCTGCCAAAGTGACTTTCTTTGTTTGGCAAATCTTTAATGGAAAAATTCCAACAGATGATGCTTTGATGAGTACTGATATTCGATTGGCTTCCAAATACTCTTGTTGCAAAGATCCTTGGAGGAAAACAACAATCCACACTTTATTGGTGAGTACAACTGCTTCTAAGGTTTGGGAATTCTTTGAAAAAATAATGGACATTGATGTTATTCAAACTCAGGATCTCAATAATACTAGAATTCTTTATTGGCAATCCCTTGCCAATATCAAAGGTATTTGTGAATACATCATTGGCCTATTACTATCATTTATTGTTTGGGAGCTATGACGGAAAAGAAATAACAGAAGACATAGTGAAAGCTCCCATGTTGCAATTACCATAATTGAGACAATCAAAGATTGGATTAGTGAAATCACCTACCCTACTAATTTCTCTAAATCCCTTACTTTGAGAGATAATCTTATCTTGTAGGTCTTTTAGTTAAATCCCCAATAATAGGGTTAAAGCTTCAATTCCTATTTACTGGTGCCCTCCCCTTTATTCTATTAAACTTAATGTGGATGGTGCAAGTAAGGGGAATCTGGGTATTAGTGGTGGGGGAGGCATTATTAAAAACAACAGGAATGTTCTGGCAACTTTTTTTGATTTTTATGGAGTGTGCACAAATTTAGTGGCGAAGATGAGAGCCCTTAGAGATGGCTTGGTATTGTGTAAAGATTTAGGCCTTTCCGACTTTTATATTAATTCTAACTCTTTCCTGATTATGAGACTTTTCTCTCAAAGATCATGTACCTTATGAAGTTGTTGGCATTGATTTTAGGAAGTAATCAACTTATGTGATTCCCTGAGAGCTGATATCTCCTTTTCTTTTCGAAAGCAATCGCACAGCGTATTAATTAGCTAACTTTGCATATGAATCTACTATAAATTCGGTTTTCCATGATGATAATTCTCTTCTATCTAATATTAGTTATGTCATTTGGGAGGATAAAGCGACATTACCAATCTTTAGAATGTAATCTTTCCTCTTTTGGAGGTTTTTCTGTTGGGTTATGCGAGTGTCAGAGTGATTTGTATCTCCTAGGTTGGGGTAACGCGGGTTATGTCTCCCTTTTGTTTCTTTAATATTTTGTTTCTCTTATTTAATAAATTTTTAGGGGTTTCCCCGGGTCCCAGATAATATTTGGGTTATGAAAAAAAAGAAAAATATTTTCCTAAAAGAGACCTCAAAGTCCCCTCCCAACCTGCAGATCTCAATAACGCGACAACTCCTAGAACCACACTGTTGTCATTGCCCTTCAGGCATGCCTCCTATGCTTACAACTCACCTACACTCTTCTAGCATGCCCCCTTTGGGACACCCTTCCTTCATTCCTTAATTTTGGTAGGTTTGATATGATCCTATAGAATCTAATCCATTTTCTCATCGAGTGAAGGATATGAAATAAATCAGATTGATTTATTTTTTTAATCAAAAGTGAAATCTTTGATTTTTTTTTTCCTTTTCAACTCCTAACGAAGGGACTTTTCTTTCATCTTTCAAGAAGATAAGTTTTGGCTCCTTATAATATAAAAAAGAATTCACTAAACTTATCAAACTAACCACTCATTGATGTATTGTTTCATCGAGATCCAATCCAAATCACGATGTAATTTTCTTGTTCCTGAATGGGCCTCTTCAAGTCTTTTAGGTTTATGCTCTACTCCGGGTTCGAAGTACATGATTTCTTCTTCTTATAGGTAGATATAAGATCTATGGGGAAATTACTTATAAGTGCATTTTTGTGCAACACCCATTCCTATTTGATAGAAAAGGATCCCATGATTTTTCAATTGACAAGATCCATCGACTTGAGACAAAGAGAAAAGTCTATCTATTTTATTTTGTTATCCAGCTAAACTGATGATTCGTTATTGGAACAGAAGTTTTGAGAATCCAAGAAAAGGTCACGACAAGACAAGCCGTTTATCATTACGATAAGTATCAAGTGGAAGTGCAATGATGTATGCAACTGAGGCATCCTAACAAGCCGACTATAGACTTGAACTTGTTCCTACATGACCCGATCAATTCAATTAGAGCTTAACTAAAGCGATTGATCCTCGGCTCTAAAGGACTACCATTGATGATCTTAGGGGGGATGGTTTGAACATCGTCTTCGGCCATTCCTTCTTTCCTTACACTTAGTTCGAGCCACTATCACTAAGTCACTTGTTTCAACTCTCTTATATTTCAAGGTGGCTTCATCTCAAGGATGCCTTTTTTCTTTCCAGGATTTACTTGGATACCGTCTTTTTACAAAATGAATCCCAATAACAATTTTCACCCACTATAAATTTTTGAGGACATGCAAGAAATGATAATAAATACAACAAGTGTAGACTACATGGATCCGATAGAAGCATAAATAGTAAAAAAAGAGAAGGCAATAAAAGATAAATGAAGAAATAAAAGAGGTAAAAAGATAAATAAAGCGCAAAGGTCAGTGCAACATCTCAGGAACAATCCCCTTAAAAGGGGTCAGCTACACAGGTCTTTGTTCTCCAAACAGTTCACCCTTAGTTGTACATATCTTTTCTCACTACTTCTTCTGTAGTCATTTTAGATATGACCTTTCCTCTTTAGCGCTTTCTATGTGAATTTGGTCACTCCTTACTGGTGAATCCATGGGTCTCTATTGGATATGACCATACCACCTCAAATGGCTTTCGAGGAACTTGTCCTGAATTGATGGGACTCTCAAATCATTCTTATACAATCATTCCTTACTCTATCTCTCTTTGTCTCACCACACATTCCCCTGAACATCCTCATCTCTGCTACACCCAGCTTGTCTACATTACTTTTCTTGACTGCCTGACATTCTACCCCATATGTCATAGCTAGTCTAATCACTATCCTATAGAATTTTCCTTTAAGTTTATCAGGCATGCGTTTATCACATAACACTCCCGTAGCATATCTCCACTTCATCCACTCTATTTTAATTTTGTGAGAAACATCATCCTCAATCTCATGGTTAATTTAATAAAGTGACATTAAAAAAAGAAAAAAAGAAGAAATATTATTCCCCTCCCTTGAACTATGGCGAAATATCAAGTTCCCCCTACACTTCTTAAAAAATATCACTACCCTCCGCCTAAACTTAAAGATTCTATCTACCATCCCTCACCGTTTGAAATGATTTTTAAGTCAGCTAATTTTTTTTCCTAATACTGAAACTACCCCTTACATGTTGAAAACCCATAATGCCCTTTATGAAGTAAACCAAACCCCTTTTCCCTCTCAATCGGTCAGACCCTTGTTCGACAAACCTCTCTCTCTCTCTCTCTCTCTCTCTCTCTCTCTCTCTCTCCCTCCTTGATAAGAGATGGTTATATATCATTTAAGATGGGTGAACTGCTTTGGCTAGTGTCGTCGAGGCGGTGAGAGAGGAGATAGTAAGAGAACTTCTTCAGGTGGAGCTACAATGGTGTCGACAATGGGCCTCCCGAATCCAGCTATTCTAGAGGGTTGATGTGTGGAGAAAACAGAGCATTCGATGACGAAATCAAGTACTTTTTCTCTGGAAAATCAAGGGTTTTAGAGAGTTAAATACCACCAGTTGATCGGAACAATAGGTTATTATGTAAGGAGGGAAGAATCTGTGAAATATTTCTCAAATTAGGTCCGCAACCTCTGCATCTTGATTGTCAAAGCTGTGAAGCCAATTGCATTTCGGATTTTTGCAGCTCACAATCTTTGTAGAAGATGACAATTTGGGGATAAAAGTCTGGGTGCTTAAGGGGTTCTGGTTTTCCAAAGAACAGTTCCTACAGATATCGTGGTGGGTACAGGGGAACCAGACCTGATCTACCTGTGTCCATGACGAAGTAAATGGTCTGAGATGGAGTATCGAAGCTGAGGGGAATGGAGTATCTTCCATAGCTGTGAGGGTTTTAAAGAGAATAGAGCTTTTGTTTCGGATGGTCTACTTGTTGGGCTCAAATGTAAGCCACACTTATTATACTAACTGCAAGCGCATAGTGTCAGCTGTAGCTATAGGTCAAACTCAGGGAGGCCGAGTGCTTAATTAACACACTTCCAAATTAGCAGAGTGTAAATATCAAGAGAGCTGACTATACTAATTTAACTAAGTTGGAAAAATTATTCTAACAATTAAAATATCAAATTAATTTAGTGCAATTAAATTTAGCTAACCAATGAAGAATAATGGAATAAAATTAATGGGGAAGATTCACTCAGGATTGGGATTCACCATGGAAAAAAGTTGAATCAACAATAGGTATGGAGACATATTACACATAGTACGATCTAGGTCTAGGGCAGATGCTACAATGGCTAACATGCCCCATGAGTAGCATTATTCAATATGTAATATTAAACTAAACATCATAAATCCTAATTAGTGTCATTATGGCTATGACATCTATCATGTATATGGTCCCATTGGATGACATACACAATGCGACGGTCAACTATAGTAAGTCTGACTAGGTTCATGTCCGTTAAAATAAAGCATGCCATTATTTATTCATACTAACCATTCATGGCTCCACCCAAATCCTAAAAGAATGAGTTTAGATAGCCATGAGAGTGGTGGTCATCATGTTACTTGAATTAAAAATAAAATACATAGCAATGAAAATTAAATTTAAAATAAAATAAAATAAATTGCTTTCTTGAATTGAAGAACAACAACAGAATTTTATTAAAGAAGAAAATAAATTCCAAGCTTCCGCACATCCAAATTCCAAAAATGCTTCTAAATCTTTAACTACAACTTTAATAGCTCCAATGAAATTTTCAGAGAAAAAAATAAGTAATCCTATTTAACAAAAATTGCAAACTATAATGTAGTAGAGAGAGAGAGAAAAGAAACAGATGAAGTGATAGGGTTAAGGTAGAAGGTGCTGCGATTCTGGGAAGAGACCAAAATCGTGAAAGAGAGAGTTGAAAATGGGAAACTGCTTTTCTTCTCCTTTTTCCTCCTTTCTTGTGTTGATGGATTTTTTTTTTTTTTTAATAGGGAATACGAGAGAGAGTGAGAGATTGTGTAGGGATTAGTGTCCTAACTAGAGTGGGAACGAATGGTAAGAGAGAGATTGACTTTCTAATTAAAGTAGGATTCACAAACAGAAAAGAAAAAAAGGGGGAAAAGGTGATGGTAAGGAGAAGAGAGAAAAGAAAAAAAAAATTGTTGGATTTCCTAAATGTGGTTAGAAAAAATAGGAAAGAGAGAGAATGAGGCAGCCTGGGATTTCATTTCTTGATATGGATAAGAGAAAGAGAGGAAATAGGAAACAAGGGGGCGGTGACTTGGAGAGAGAGAAAGAGATTGAGAGATGTGGGAGATCGTGGAATTAGGAATTAGTAGAGGAGAGACACTATAGGGAGATTTTATTTCCCTATTTTCTCTTATTCTTCATTTCTTTCTTTTTTTCTTTGTTTCTTTTTTTTCGTATTTTTTTCTCTTCAAGCTCTTGTGCACAACCATCTTGGCCGATTCGCTCTTTGCTAGAATCTTCTTGGGCAATCTTCTATTTTGAGTTGAAAAGGCCATCATGCCCTTGGTTGCTTCAATGAGATTTCTTTCTATCATGCTATTGATCACCTAGGCGCTGATCCATAGGTGACCTGGTGTCCAAATCGTATCATCTCCATGAATTTAGTATTTTTTCCATACAAAATGGCCCATACCCTGCACATGTGGAGTGCAGATCAGGTCCTCGTATGAAAATCATTTTCGTACCGTGTTTAATCCATACTTGGACTCCACTAAAAATAAAAATCAATTAAAAGATGAGAGAGATTAAGTGGAGTCCAAGTGTGGATCAAACACCGTATGAGAATGATCCTTGTACAAGTACCTGATTTGGACTCCACATATGTGGGAACCATGCATTAAATGGCAAATTTAGAATAAATAAATTGTTAACAATAGTTAATTGCGTAGCATGCATTGTATAAAACATGGCCTAATCAGTGAGGGTGGCTAATAGATGGGGTTGTAGGAGAGGGGTAATTTAGTAATTTAGAAATAGAAAAACTTATAGTGCCACCCCTATAGAATGTCACTATTAATGAAACATCCCTTGCATATCGTTAGTCTTTGTTAAATGAGGATTTAAATTGACGTTTTTACCCTTTTGACTAGAACACATAAACACAATCCTATTTTACCCTAACCCCTCACACCCCTCACCTTCATCGTGCATTCTTCATAGATAGAGTTGAATGGCAAAGTATGATTCATGTAGCTGATCCCATTTAGTAAAAATTAGGCTTAGATGAGTTCAATTGAGTTTGAATTGAGTTCATTTCATAATATTAAAACCACATGTAGCAATAAACAGATTGCAAATGATATGCATCAAGAAAAAAGAAAATTGAAGATGCATAAAAGCAATTACATGCAATATTTATATTATAAAGTAGCCCACCTCCATTATATGGCTATAAGCAGTGTCCTTGAGCGTTGCTAAAATGTCTTGCACCACAATTGCTTCTAAGAATTTCCCTTCCTCAATATTTTTCTCACAGCGGCCAAGAAGGATGGGAATCACATGCATTAATTCTTGATCCTTGCCAGCTAACAATCTCAAGGTAGTCTACAGAAAAGCATTGTAACCATGTTACTAAAAGGGCATGTCCAGTGCACGAGACTCCCACCACTACAGGGTCTGAGGAGGGTCATAATATACGCAGCCTTACCTTCCTGGCATCCAAAAAAAAAAAAACACTTTGTGGAGAAGTTTCCCGACTCAAACCCACGACTGCTAGGTCACAATGGAGCAACCTTACCGTTGCGCCGATTGTAACCATATTACTAAATTACTCAATTAAAACCTTGGCTTAGGCGATCACCACCTCTCACATGGATGAACACATGCTGAAAAAACTCGACTAACTTTGGAAATCTCAAATATTGGAAGTAAAAACTTAGTGCTGAGAACTCCGAGAAAGTCCTCTTCCGAAGGGAGTTAGGGAAGGTGATCCTCAAACCAAAAGGTGAGTTCTGTGAACTCCAAAAACTTCATTGACAACTCCCCAAGAATTTTGAGTCAGCTTAGACCCAGGTCCTCAATTAATGTGAATAATTCTTCAACCCTTCTGAATAACAGATCATATCACTCAAACAGTCAAACCTCAAGGCATTGTACCACATATAAAAGGAGTCATTCAGACACATCAACCAAGAAACAATTAAAATCAATACAACATAGCTGAATCTCAACTAATAAGGCTCAATAAAAAGAAACACAGAATGGAAGCCATGCCTGCAGAACAAAACTGCTGTACTTGTCAACTAGCAGAGTTGCAATGTCTCCTCTAGCACATTTTAACAGTTCCTCAGGAGGGTTGGACGCATTTTTTACACAAATTGACCACTCCAAAGACTCAAACCAGCATCTTCACAGTGGCAGCCCAAGAAAAGTCCCTCTTGTCCAACACAGTACATTTTTTTTTTTTTTGCTTGCTTACAGATTAGTATATTCCGCCCCTCTTTATCTTTCTATCAATAAATTTCTCTTGGATTGCCAATCAGTCTGATTAAGGCTATGTCTGGTGCAATTTTTCTTGTAGAAAATTGATTTCCACACATTTCTGTTTCTTTATACTTTATAGACCTTTTTCAAAAAGAAATGTCTACTATTAGTTATTTGGTAAGTATAACACAAAAGTGCTTAGGGATATTTTGGTTATTTTAAAAATTTATGTGCATAGGAGCAAACTCCTTTGCACAACTTTGGAGAAAACCACGCACAAAGGTGGTCTATGTCACAGCCTTCAGGGAGAGTTTGCAAGGTGGGGCTTAGAATATAATCGGTAGCCAGTTCTAACTCTTTTCCCCTAGTTTCCTCCAAAGCATTACCACACATGACTGACCGATCATCTAAGTCATCTTGCACAACTGTTTCTAAGAAGTACTTTGTTGTTTCGGGATCAACTTGTTTCCTGCATGAATTAATTACAATAATGAAAATCTTTATACTGATAACCATCCACAAAAACTGAAAAAGCAAAACTATGAAATCAATTAGATTATGTCCAAGCCACATGGCAGACGATGTAGCAAATTACAACCATTCGATAGGTACGTAGAATCTCTAGTGTTCCAGCTACATGCCAAAGTTGGTGATCCATCTCAACCATATGATTTAAATGGTATTAGATTTCTCCCATTGCTTTTATAACGGACAATCTATTTATATCCTACCTTGATTTTTTAATCATTTTTTAGCCCCCTTTTCTATGACATATGGGACTCAGGTTAGAATGAAATTTTAAAGGTAAATAGGAGATCGCGGTGCCTACTTGTGCACCAAATTTTGAGTGCCATGCATGCATGACAGCAATGAGTGGGCCATTGTACCAGGCTCCATGAACAGCTACCACCTTCCCAATAAAGTAAGAAATCTAAGGAGGATACATAAACTCAATTGACTATAAAGAGGTCATATTCAGAAGAAAAAAAAATGCAAAAAAAAAAAAGTGGGTTAACAATTATTATTTGGTGCAAGTGAAATAGAAACTCTATAATACAAATGGGAATAGGAAAAGTAGATTGGTGACAATAAGCATTAAATATTTTACACATTTGTCAAAGAAATATCCAAAAATATGCAAAGGAACTAATTGCTGTCATTTCAAGAACAACAATGCAACAAAAATGAAAACCTTGAGTCGGGATGCTCTCTTTCTGGTTCCATGTACTAATGGTTCGAAGGAAAATAAAATCCAGTCATTGTGGTAAACAAATTAAAATGCCGGCCATATGATAAATTCTTTAAAAATGTGAAAACATATCACAATACCTAGGTAGTTTACAAACTCGAGATGGTTAAAAAATACATGAGATACTTAGGCTCTATATGTGACGTTCTTAAAAATAGATTGTGTTGTTTTTCCATTATTTTTTGGAACAGAAATGGGGTAAAAACTGTATGAGAAGTCCGGTTCAAATTTTTTTTTTTTTTAAATGAACCAGCACATTTTAAGTTTTGGAGTCCTTTTTTTGGAGCATGAAAAACAAGCTTCTCACACTCATAATCAATTTTGAGCAAAAGGCGCAGAATCAAGGCTCTCACTTAAGTATGAAGAGGCAAAACGGAATTTGCGCTCAAAACATAAGAAATGGGCAGATCGTTATGTGGAAACCCTGTTACATGCTTCTATCTTGGAAAACCCAAAGAGAGAAGCATACAGAGCCTAATTGAACCTTGAAGTATGATGCTCCAGCACCTTTGAAGCTTCATCACCTGCCGGTGATGAGAACCTGTACTGCAAGATCTCTCTCTCTCTCTCTCTCTCTCTCTCTCTCTCTCTCTCTCTCTCTCTCTCTCTCTCTCTCTCTCTCTCACACACACACACACACACACACACACACACACACACTCTCAGTTTTTCTTGATCTCCCAGCAGTACAACCATATCCCTATTCGGTTCGGTCGGGCGATGAAGAAGAGAATTGTTTGGAGTGAGAGAAGAAGCCTCTTCATTTGATTCGATCCGATTCGTTTAGGTTGTGTTACATGAGAAATTATGTCTCTTGATGCATCTTGACAGGTTTAGGGTTTAGAAATCTGTTTTTGCTTTGAAGAGGAATACCCACTGGCAGCAGGCATCCTCTGAAGTTTGTTTGCTTTGTCAAAAACTCAAAAACTGCTAAATCCAGCTGTAACATATAATATTCCAATTAGATTTGATAATTAAATTGGGTGAATTTCTATTTGCTTTGCTTTGGGTTGTTTATCAAGTTCAGCGGATGAATTTCTACCAAAGAATTTTCTCTCTGTCTATCTAGCGCTGGGATTTATTTTAGAGTATTGATACCTCTTATATGTGGGGTTTTCGATGTGGATCAGTACAGAATAAGTAAGGGGGTGTTTGGTTCAGTAAATCTTTGGAATAACATTCTTTAGAATGATAATTCTTAATTTTTGGAGTTGTCTGGTTCCACTAGAATGACCCTCATAAGTGAGCATCCTACTTCCCATGAATGACTATATTACAAAGGATGTGTTCCAAATCTGAGTTTACCTCAACACTTAAACTCAGATTTGAGCAACCTTTTTACCACCTAGTATAAAAGGAGAAAGAGGAAAGACGTTCTCTACGGAAGCCAAAATCTCAACCCGCGAGAAACATGTACTAACCTTAAGGCAACCAAACGATTTTTCAGAAAGAAACATAATTCAGAAGAATGTCTATCAAAAGATTGACATTCATATCCGATACATACACCATTTGATTTACCAAACCAAACACCCCCTAAGCGAGAGAGAGAGAGAGAGAGAGAGAGAGAGAGATTTGGACAAATTCAGCCGAGAGCAGTTGTTTTATGGAGTGCTTTCCTGTTGATCTTAGGATCAGAATTCTCAGTAATGAGATTAATGTATATGAATGTTCCACAAATCTAGTACTTCCAATTTCATGCTCTAGCATGGATCTTCCTTCTGCCTGTTTTGGCCAAAGTTACTTCAACGTTTAATGTTTTTTGGAGACTGGGCTCACTTTTGTGCAGCTATTCAATTTCTTCACTGGGTAAAACATAAGCTTCTGATTGTGTTTTTTTAATCTGATTTCGAATTCCTATTCCTAAAATAATGATATGCCTCTTGGTGGTTATAGGACTTTTTTTTTTTTTTTTTGTATTAATAGATTTATAATCGATATTCCTCTTTTCTTGAACTTCTACTGACATGCCTCTTTGTCAATATGTTGACCGATATTCTCCAACTTTAACCAAGTGGTTACTTTGCTTATATGATTATAACTGTTAGAATGTTTCTTGTTTTATCCAATTTAGGCAGCATTTAGTTATATGATTATAACTTTTAGATACCCAAATCGATCAATGGTTGCTTGATGGATTGTGTTTTATAATCTTCATAATCCATTTTCAATGGTTAGAAGTTATAAATAGGCAGGCCTGCATTTTCATTTTTGAAAATGACTACATCTGATCTTGTTGATTGGGTAGAAATATAGAGGGTTGCCACCTTCAATTGTTTTCATGGGGCTTCATTGTTCCTTGCACCTTCATTCTTGTTTATGTCTAATTTCAACTTTAGCTATTTGTGTAATTTTCATAATTTAGAATTTATTAAAAAACCATTGAATATCCTTAGAATCACAACTTTGACACCCATGGTGAAGATGGCATTTTATGCAAATATTGGTTTCTAACAAATACTATTCTGTTAAGTGCGATCCATATATGTTTCTGTTTCTTCCAGGTTACAAAATCATTTTTTTTTTTTTTGTTACCATACAGCATTTAAGATGCAAAGTTACTCCAAAAAAACAGAAATGCAAAAAATTGCCAGACCCAGAATAAAGTTTAAAAAACATAATCGTTATAGTACAGAGCCTTAAGCTCTTCTTCTATTTTTTTTGGAGGGGTGGGGTTAGAAAAATGCTCATACTGCTTAATTGTTTTCTTATTTCCTTCTTGCTTGCTTTACATCATATTGCCAACTTCACAGGCCAACATATTACTAACCTGCAAGGATTAAAGTATTGGTATCAGTTATCATATCGGTCGGCTAAAATTAAGATACGTATCATAGGGTACCGTATGGTACCAGAGATACGCTAAAGATACACACATAAATGGATATGAAATATTTTTTTATACATTTTTACATTAAAAAAATAGTTAAAAAAAAACTATTTATAACTTGTATTATGCATAAACACTAAATTGAGAGTATTGCATTAAAAATCCAAGGTTTGTAGTTGTCCTATAAATATAAAATCCTTGTTCCCAACCTTAATTTCCACTTTAGTTATAGAGGAAATTTCAGTCTATAAGCATGTTGTTAAGGTATTCAAATCTTCTTTGTCTTTCTTGGTTTTCTTTTCTTTTCTTAACCCAAGGGTGTGCTTTCACGGTTCTCCAGGGTCAAGCGATCTACAATGACCTGTTGGTTAGAGTGGAGAACTACCATGGTGTGGGGAGGGAGTTCAAGCGAGGGTACGAGGCCAGCGAGAAGGCTCGGCAAGACCTTTTTGAGGATCACGAGCAGCTTCAGTTAGCCAAGATTGCCTCTGATGCTCTGGCCGCCTCGTCTCAGCAAGAGTGTCTTGCTTTAAAGACTTCCATGGATGAGTTCCAATGTTCTTCTGTGGCTACGACTAAGAAGGCCTTGATTCTAGAAGAAGAACTGAAGACGAAAAGGGTTGAGCTCCTACAGTCACAAAACGAGGTGGACACTCTACAGAAAAACTTAGCCATTAGCGTACGTAGGAACAAGTCTTTAAGTAGATGGAGAAGTTGAAGGTGGAATCCAGTCGCGAGGTAGTGGCCGGTATCAAAAAATATAGGAAGTCCAAAATCTTCGACAGAATGTGGAAGCCCGTCACGAGGTGGTGGACACCATGCGCGGCATGGTTGAGAATATGCTTCCTGCTTTCGACTTTAGCATGTTCGTAAAAGAGTGGGTGATGTTGGAGGCCTTGAGGGCTAAGGAGGCAGAAGAGAAAACTGCAGAGGAGGTGCGAAGGGCCGCAAAAGATCTGAAGGAGTTGAGGTCAAAGTAGCTGATAATATTATGAGATCTCCTCCTGTTGCTGCAGGCTGCGAGAGACTTACCACTCTAGGGGGGAGCTCCGTCATACCGTCTGAATTGGCGGTTCTCCCCTCCGCTGAAATGTGTGGTCAACGTGGTGCTGTCACCGTTCTCCCTGCTCTAGGGGTTGGTCCTAGTGCTGCCATTTGTGCTTGTGCTGAAGAGACTACAAATTCTGCCTCCGTTCCTGTTTTAGCCGCGCCTTGTGCTCAACAAAGTGCTCTCCTCTCCTTGAGCAGATAGTGGAGGTGTCATCTGATGAGCCTTGAGTTATAGGTGATTTCTTCCAAGCCTAGCATTCCCATGTTTACTCCTCAATTGTCTCCTCGCCTCATAGCTGTTAAGCAAGAATTTGCGAAGAAGGCTGAGGCGTTTCCTAAGCTTACTCCTGGTCAGTCACCTGGTGGTGCTTCTGCCCCCCTCCTAAGTAAAATTGTATTTTTATCTTTACTGGAAACCCTACTTTGTTTTTGTAAGTGGTGGATGCTGTTCTTCCTACTCCCTTGTCCTAAAAGATGTTGTTTTGCTGTAATTTAAGGCTTTTAATGGTAATTGAATGTTCTTTCTGTGTTTTGTGGTGAATTTGTATCTTTCGTTCTTTCCCTGTTAGATAAAAAAGAAAGACGTCATAGGAAAGGGGTGCTAGGGTGTAACAGGTGTGTTTAGTTGCACGACAATTGGGCTGTGCCTAGTGTTGTGTTCGGCCACTGCCCTTAACGTTTTTGGGGCAGCCTTTCTTGGGGGGGAAGGGGGGTGGGCTGTATCCTAGTCTTCTGGTCTCTATAAGACCTTCTACTCGTCTTGTCCTCGTGAGACCTTGAGGCACTAAGCCCCAACAAACAAAAATAACCAAAAGGATCAAAATACGAAACTAAAAAATGAAAACTAGATCAACCCAAAAGGAGCAATGACAAGCTCATATTATGATCATCAGATTTTTCAATCGGATGAGCGAAAAAATTAAGAGGTAAATCTAATACGATAACTCCTTTGCCTATGTAAAGTAGTGATTCGAGTGTCTTCCCAATGGGGATCCTCATCTTTTTGCTTCAATTCAAACACTTCCTCTAGATTTTCAACGTGTTGAATTTCCTCCTCGGAATACTTCGACTCTAGATCCTCCTCTTGAGAGCGACAATCTAAGGAGGCTGTGTGCCACTTTGTAATATGAAGAAATGATTTTCTTTCAACAGATTCCAAAATTTCTCCAAACAGAATGGGATTATTATTCACATTTGCAACACCAACATCAATCAGTTGATCCAAGTAATCGATCTCAATGTTGGGATCACAAAACTCATGAGATTCACCTTGATCAAGCAGAGGAAGCAGTTATGAGGGAGAAGGAGGCTGATGTTGCTGCTGCTTCTTCTTCTTATCCTTTTTCTCATTTTTTCTTTTCTTGAACTCCAAATCTTGAACAAACAACATTTTTTCGGTCCAATCATCGGCATTGTTATCCTCCTTATCCGAATGAGCCACCTCAATGACCTTGCTGGAATTCTCATATGTAACCGAATCCACCTCATTCGAAACTAATTGAGTATCATTATGCAATTCATCATTTAATTCTCCTACTTTATGGTTATCCTCCATCAGCCCTACCATTCTTTCCAAGAATGCTGAGATTCCTTTCCTCCAAGGATGCTATTTCATTGGCTGAAGTCTGGGTTTTTTTTCTTCCTTTCATTGAGAACCAACCATAAAAAGATCAATCATTTTTAGGTGAAGACACATTCATTGATCAACCCTACCTTCATTTTTATTCTTCACGGAGATGAGTTTAGCGAATGAGCATTGTTCAAAATGATCAACTACGAATATAAGGGTGGTTCGGTGGAGGTCAGGTCTACCACTAGAGAATATCTTTTGGGTTGTCGTTTAGAATGGAAGCAGCTGGTCTGTCTAAAAGAGGGTGGCTATCCCATGAATACTTCCGGGAAGCCATCTCTTCTTAGACATCCAAATCGAAAGCAAGAGAGGATCTCTTTGGGTCCCAAATCCACAACTGGCACAGAAAAAACTCCTGATTAGAGCCTTCCATCTTTGACTCGTTGATGTCCGTCCATTCTATTTTGTGAGGGACGGAAGGTTTTTATTTTGTGGGGGACGGAAGGTAAAAACCAAGAAGCTTGAACCCGAGACCTTATGATAGGATGAGCTTTAACGATGCACGCTACCAAGTGTGCTAGTCACTTGTTCTCAAGCATACCCTTGATTAATTGACGCCAATTCCAATTAACCTTGATTATTAGCATACCAAGTTAGACTTAATTCACAGAGTCGGTTGGGTTTTTTTTTTTTTTTTTTTTTTTTTTTTTAGGTAGAAAGGGAAGTAGGTATAGTCAGGAGGCTCGAACTTGAGACTTCCTGATGAGCATGGAATTTTTGCATACCATAGCTCATTAACTGCACTAGGCAATTATTGTTAATTCAGGCTGAGTTCTGACCGATTCATCAAGGATTTTGCAATTTCCATATGATTCTAGCGATTCAGAGACCACGTTCAATTGAACTCCGACCAGCTGATCCATTTCTCGATATAGTTGGACTCATTCCAAGCTGATTTCAAGTCCTTACGTTTTTTCAAATCGAAATTGAATCAGAATTGATGGAAGATCAATCCCAAACGTGATTCCGTTCTTTTAAGCTTTAGAATGGCTTTCACGTGTCGGCACTCGGCAGTCATTCTGCAGAAAGTGAACACTTTTTTTTTTTTCCAGGTGAAGACTCCGACAAAGTACCATGCAAGTTGCCTAGATGTTTCTGTCGTTTTCTTTCAAATTCGTCTCCCCAATTCTGAATCGTCCATGCCTTTCTTATTCATAGAGATATTTTCTCTTTATTTCAATCTAAAGCGGTGGGAGCTGGAGCTGGAGCTGGAGCTGGAGTGTGGATCAGGTTTTTCTATTAAAATTATTCTCCTACTGGATGATTCGTACAGATAAAATCTATCCAACAACCAACAATTCCCTCTAACTGGGCATAACATCTCATGGGATGTCTTATTGGTTGCAACCTTTTAATCGTTTGGATGATTAACCTTGGAGAAAGCACAATAATTATTATTAAAGTAGATAGAACATTATCCGCTGTGAACAGAGATTACAGTACGAAAGGTGATCTGATACAACCTTATCCCGCATAGAAGAGTCACACATGCCGGAGCAATCGGCGTGAACAGCCACAAACCCAAAGAGAGAGAGAGAGAGATTGGATCAAGCCGAGAAAATTATGCTTGTTTCCCTTGAATTTCGTAGATAGTGGAAGAGGAAAGAAGGGAAAAACTTGAAGGTAGAGAAAAACAAAAGAAAGAAGAAAAGATGTCGGTTTGAAATCGTCTGCAATTTCGATCTCGTACAATTTCGTGCAATACCATCTTTAGGTGGTGACACGTGTATTGATACCAATATGATCCAGATCTAGTACAATTAATAAAACATTAAATCAGTAAAGAGACATTTAAATCAGATCTGGACCATTACATTGGTATCAATACACGTGTCACCACCTGAAGGTGGTATTGCACGGAATTGTATGAGATCGGAATTACAGACGATTTTTTTCCAGAGATGTCTCCATACGATCTGACAGGTGCCAAGCAGGGGAAAAGACTGTAAAAAATAATTATTGACGATCCGGACTCTCCTCGAAGGATCTTCTCCGTTTCAACAAGTGAGAAGATTCTTACTGGTGTTGAAAAGAGCAATTAGAGCTGCGGGAGGAAGCAATAAGAACAACGAATACGTTATCTACGTACAAAACCCGCCATTTTATCTTACTGGTATCTCAGTATTCTCCTACCACTTGCGCTCTCGCCGGAGAGATGGGTGGTTGCCGCGGATTGAGAGACGGTTGGGGTGAATGCTGGGACGAGGTTGGAGCAACAGTTGGAGAAGGAGATGGGGAGGCGGAGAGGGAGAAGACTTCTGAGCCTTCACCGACAGTGAGTAACCGGTTGGTGCATTGATGATAATTTAACGATTAAGATTTATTTAAAATCAGATCAACAGTTGATATTTAATCAGTTGTTTACAACTACCTACCAAACGCTTAAGTGCCGAGCCAAATTCTTGCATATGATTTACTTCGAAATCGGAATTGTCCCCATCCCCCTCTCTCTCTCTCTCTCTCTTTTTGTCGGAGTCGTCTTCACCTGAGAAAAGAAAAGGTTCATGGACTCTTTCTGTAAAGTGACTGCCAACACGTAAACTCAATTCTAAATCTTAACAAAAGTCCCCATCTCCCGATAAAACTCAAAAGCCACAAAACCGATAAAAACCACCGATCGAGAACTCGCTTTTTTTTTATCTTCTTCTTATAAAATAGTAATAATAAAGTAAAGGTTAGGTCCATGTATTATTAATTAATTTTGTTGTATTCATTTTTTCGAGAGACATTATAGTGAAATCCATAGTTTTTTTTTTTTAATGGGTACAAGAAATCTGTGGATGTTAAGTTTCCCCCAAAAGATCTGATTCATTTATAAGGACATCCATCAAAAGGGTTTCTTCCGCATCGATCAGAGCTTCCTACTCACTGCACCTACTGTCCTAACAGCATCACTCACTCAATGGCTTCTTCCCTGCTGGTTAAAACACTTGTACTACTCTCAGCAATCGCATGGGTGGCTGCTCTCAACTCTTCTTCTCCAGCTTCGTCTTCTTGGCTAAGTATAAGTCCAGCTCAAGCTGAAGTCGAATCTGTAAGATTTGTATGCAAATCAACGCCATACCCAGATGTCTGTTATAATTCAATGAAGCTCTCCATTTCAATAAACATCAACCCAACAACCATCATCGATTTCGCCCTTCAATCTCTAAATATTGCAGCTAAGGAGGTAGGGAAGCTGACGGATCTCATCCTGGAAGCCGAGAAATTGAAGGGGGTAATGATAGTGGAGAAACAAAGGGGAGCCATCCAAGACTGCAAGGAACTACACCAAATCACTGTCTCTACGCTGCAGAGATGCTTGTCACGGATTCAGACGTCGTCGTCAAAGAATTCCGGCCACATGGTGTCGGACGTCAAGGCGTACCTGAGTGCGGCTGTCACGAACAAGAACACGTGCTTGGAGGGCCTTGAATCTGCAACGGGCCCATTCAAACCGGTCCTGGTGAATGCACTAGTCAGTGCCTACAAGGACGTCAGCAATTCGCTGTCAATAATGTCAGAGGTACAGCGCCCACATCAAGAAGAAGAAGACGGTGGTGGTGGTGGTGGTGGTGGTGGTGGGCGGCGTCTGATGGGTTTTCCTCCGTGGTTGAAGAGGAGGGATCGGAGGATATTAATGAAATTGGAGGATGATCATGATCAGTACAATGCTGGTGCTGTGCTGACGGTGGCTGTGGACGGGACGGGAAACTTCACGACCATCACGGACGCCATAAACTTCGCACCAAACAACAGCTACGACGACAGGACAACCATCTACGTGAGGAAAGGGGTATATAAAGAAAACGTCGTGATTCCCAGCTATAAGCCTAACATTGTCCTCTTGGGAGACGGGGCTGATGTCACTCTGGTTACCGCTAGCAGAAGCGTGGGCGATGGATGGACTACTTTCAGATCTGCTACACTTGGTGAGTTGCTGGCAGTGTGGTACATACAATGGAAGCGGATTAGGTTTACGTACGAGAATGTATGAGAATGATTTGGTGGATTTAGAATTCATAGGCCAAGGACGTACAAAAACATTCTCGAACGTGAATTTATCCATTCACACTAAGAATACTCATTAGTTTTTTTTTTTTTTTCTGATAATTAAAGATCACTCACTTAATTCACTACTCAGTAGGCACCACTCTTGTTATTTTCGGAATAAGTAGGAGAATCATTCTTGATTTTGATCCACACAATAAAAGTCTGTGTTGGATTCTATTTGTGGATCAGATCAAGGGCAAGTTATGTCATGACTGGGGTGATATGGGATGTGCATCCATGCGTTAGGATTCATGTGATTATGGTGATAGTAATAGGTCCAACCAGTCGAAAATTCTGTTATTGCTTAGGTTGCTGTCAAGTAGTTGCAAGCTACAACCCCATGATAGCAACCAAGAAAATAGAATCCCAGGAGTAGATTTGAAAAAATCTACTTTGGATGAATTTCTCCACTCCTATCCTTGAGATTTCATTTCCCTGATTGGTACCAGGATTGCATCAACTGATTCTGGATGGAGCAGAATCCGTTATTCTTTCCTTTATTTACTTCTCCTCATGGCTGGGCCTTTCTACTTTTATTTTTCCTAGAGATAATATGCATGCATTACAAAATTGTATGTATATCAATCGATATCTCAATAACTAATCCTAGCTAGTTTTACTCCGAAGAACCGCATAACCAGAGGAGTAGTGCATACCTTTATCTGAACTTGATTACGTGGTTACCAAATCCTCTTCTGTACCATAAACTCCTGCAGCAATGTTAAGTCATCCAAAACAGTAACCTACCAAATCTTAGGCTGTGTTTGGTAGTTAAGAGAAGAAAAGAAAAAAAAATCTAGAAAAAAAAAGAGAAAAAATTGTGAGAAAATAAAAAGAGTATGTATGTTTGGTTAACAAAAGAAAAAAAAAATTTTAAAATTTTGAATTTTAAGAGAGAGATAGATACATAGGAAATCATTGTACAATCATTTATTTTTTGTCTTATTATGTTTTCATATTTTTTCATATTTTCTTATGTTTTTTATAAGAAATTTTTTGGGAACAAAAGAAAATTTTATAATCCTAAAGAAAAATTTTGAATTTAAAAAAGAAAATCTTCTCCTACATAAAGACATACGAATATGTATTTTCTTTTTCTTTTCTTTTTTTAGCTACCTAACACACCCCTAAATTCAACTTGATCATCTGGCTGGGTTATCTAAATTCTGTTTCTGCTTTTAACTTTACCCAAAAGCAGCCATACAATACCTCACTTTTTGGGAATTGGGTACATGGGAACTTGCAATCCATCTGTGCTGACAGAGCCCCGACCATGGCGCACCTACTACTCAGTTGGTACAGAAATCAATTGGATTTACTTATGTGAAAAAATAATAATAATAAATAAATAAAAATATTGAAGAAAAAAAATTATACTTTTTTCTTGATTAAATTTTTTTTTGCCTACCATGTCTTAAAAAAAAAATTTATTTTTTGAATTTCAAAATTCACCTTAAAAATTGATAAAGTTTTTTTTATTTAAAAAAAAATCTTCTCGTTTTGCTAAATATATATTTTTTTCTATTATTTTTTTTTTCTCTTTTCTAGATTCTTTTTCCTTTTAATTTCTTTTTTTCCCTTAACTATCAAACAAAGTCTTGATGTATTCAACAGCCATGATTGAAGTGTTCGACTTCTTTCACTAAGCAACAAATTCTGAAACTCTAGTGTTAGGATCGATTGAAGCTGTGTTTGATAGTCGAGACCAGAAAAATCAAAAAAATTATACTATTTTCTTCGTGTAAGAAATTCTCATTATACTTAGCATGTCATAAACCAAAGTAGATTATTTTTTGAATTTAAAAATTCACCTTAAAAATGGTGAAGTTTCTTTTTTATAAAAAAAAAATCTTGTCAAAAAAACACGAGAAAATACAAAAATTTTTCTTTTCTCCTAATGATAGCCAAATATACAAACGTTTTTTTATTTTCTTCTCATTTCTTTTCTTTTCTGATTTTTTTTTTTTTCTGATTTTTTTTTCTTTTCTTCTCTTTTCTTGATTTTTTCTTAATTGATGGCCTCCGTCTCATTCTCAAGGGGTCCTTTTAAGGTTTGAGGTATAAAATAGTTGATGATTGATCTAACGTAAGATATAATATTATATTCCAATCCAGCGGTCTCTGGCGATGGGTTCTTGGCACGCGACATAAGCTTTGAGAACACGGCTGGACCAGAAAAACATCAAGCAGTAGCTCTGCGAGTGAACGCGGACCTCACTGCAGTCTACAGGTGCATCATCAATGGGTACCAGGATACTCTGTACGTGCATTCGTTTCGCCAATTCTACAGAGATTGTGACATATCAGGGACTGTGGATTTCATCTTCGGGAACGCAGCTGTTGTGTTCCAGGCATCTACTCTCATCGCTAGACTGCCCATGCCCGGCCAATTCAACGTCATTACGGCCCAGTCCAGAGACGACCCGGACGAGAACACCGGCATCTCCATCCAGAATTGCACCATTGTAGCCTCTGACGACTTGTATAACTTCAACAACGCCACCTTCAACACTGTAATTAAGAGCTACCTTGGAAGGCCTTGGAAGATCTACTCCACCACTGTCTATCTAGAGTCTTACATCGACGATCTCATCGACCCAGCCGGTTGGACAGAGTGGTCAGGTCAGTTGGGTTTGGACACTCTGTACTATGGTGAGTACGATAACAGTGGGCCCGGCTCTGTGGTCGACAACCGGGTCACCTGGCCTGGCTATCACATCATGGATTACGACCAAGCCTCCAACTTCACCGTCTCCCAATTAATCGCAGGTGATGAATGGCTCGACTCTACTACGTTCCCTTACGACGATGGAGTATGACATTTATATAACTACACGAGTGTGGAGAAACCATTTTTGTGTTTCCTCTTTCTTCTTAGTAATTTTCCCCTTCCTTTTCTTTTGGTTACAAATACAATCTTTTGAGTTTCTCATGATGATTTCCTTTTTCGTGTTTTTTTTTCTTTTTCTTTTTCTTTTTTTTCTTTTATTATTATTATTATTATTAAGAAAAATATCTCTACCCGGTCATGTGTCCCTCCTCCAGGACACACATAGGCAAAAAGACCACATTGGCTCCTTGGTTGGATGGTTGTGTGCCTCCCATAGTTGATCCGTGCTGACGCAACAACCGTAGGACTTGATAGTGATCTCCAACATTTATTATTATTATGGGCAAAAGGCAGCACAACACTAGCACTGTGAAGCTATCTTCATGTATATTAGGAGGGACGATGGGGGCAATCGGTTAGGGTAGATGGGGATTCCTGGGTAGAAGGGTAATTTGAGAATTCTAAAATATTAGGAGAGATGGAACATGTGGAATTATTCTTGTAAGGGAGAGTTAGACAAGAAGTCCAAGATTGGAGACTTGAGTATATATAGGGTGAGCCAGAACCTCTTAAAATCTCGTCTACGGGTTGCAACGAGTGTTCAGTACTAGTGGCGTGCTCTTCGCTTTTCTTCTCACCTTTAGAGAAGAAGAAAAGAACTTGGAATCGGGTGGGGGATCAAGAGGTCGAGATAGGGAAGCTGTAGTGGGGCATGGGGGGTGGTGGCGGGTCAGGGTGAGTTGAAGGAGGGGGCTAGAGAGGAGAGGGGGTGGGGGTAGGAAGGGTTATTTTGGTAAGGGGGTAGGAAGGGTTGAGAGCATGAGTTATGGGGAACAACCAATTAGGGTAGACGAAGATTATTGGATAGAAGGGTAATTTAAAAATTTTTAAATACTAAGGGAGAAGGACTAGTGGAACTTTGATTGTATGGAAAATCATAAAAAAGTTTAGAATAAGGGAGTTCAAGTAAATATTATAGGGCGATTATAGTGGAGTGATTGTAATTGTCCGTTATTAATATTAATCATATATCTGCTTCTAGAATAATAAAAAAGCCGGCCATTGAGATGTGTCTCATTATATGTTGATTACATGATGACAGGTGAAACTTTTGAAGCTAGTCCTAGAGGAATTCTATATGGGTTGAAACAAGCACGCAATGATGGGTGAAATATAGGAGAAGTATGGAGCAATTCAGAGGAATTGAGTCACACACTTCTTGAAAGCACTACGATAACATGGCCTTGGAGTGCAGTACCTCTTTTTTCTTGATGTTCATAATTTTATATCTATACCAGCCTACATGCTCAGGCCTACAAACAAAGTAGTTATACTCATGCGCCTTGTTGCTATTAATATCATTATCAAACTCTCACACATAAACATCACTAATCTGAACATTGATGTACTTAGCTATATATAAGTATTGAATTTTCTTTCTTCTGATAAAATAATAATAATAACAAAGCCGTCCATTGTTTTTCCTTACATTAACCGATCATTTATTTCCAACCCCCCCCCCAAAAAAAAAAAACACTATTCTTGACACAGTCGGTTTCAATTATCGTTCTCTCTTGTTTATTCGATTTTGTGAAGGACTCTTTCCAAGCCATGACCCCATCTTTCCTGTGGTGAGATCAGTTTCATAGTTCCATGTTTTGATTGGTCATCAATAGTGCAAAGCATGGTTTCAAGTATCGGTATCGTATTGGTCATATCGGCTATATCGTATCAGTATCGGTTGAGATTGATCCCCAATTCTTGATCGATCCGGATCAATTACCTATATCTTATCAGGGTAAAAAAAAAAAAAAAAAATCGTACTTTTTTCTAAACACCAAAGGGAAAAAGTGACCGATATCAACCAATCCTCTCTGATATTGATCCGGATTGGATTGGTATCAGTAGACCAATACTGATAACTAAATCTTTGGAGCAAAGTAATGAAACGTGTAGTTTTGAAATGAAAGCTTATGGCCCCAATTTAGCAGTTTTGTGGAATGAAAAGCTTAAAAAACAAACTTTTGTAATCATTCATTATCTCATGTGATTGTGTAAAGTTCTTAAATATTTTTATTATATTTAATAATAATATATTTATATTTGATAGCAAAGGGTTTTGGATGAAAAGTACAATCAAACTAGATAACCAAATAAGGTATGATTTAGAGTTAGTGATATATAGTCACATGGGTAATGATTATAAAATAAAATTTTCTTTTTTAGTTCGAAAATTTCACTTCCCTTCCCTTTAATTCCCTTAACAAACAAAACAACCAAACAGAGTTTTAGCAATTCTCTCACCCAAATTCCACTAATTGATAGTTTAAACAGCGATCGACTATGATGTTGGCATCAAATCCGTTCCCAATACAGGAGGTAAAAAGTAATGAACAAAATAAATTCTCCCTTGGAGAAGGACAAATAAAAACCCTCAAATGGAGATGGAAAGACATTATCAAATTTACCTAAAATATTGTTTCTAATCTCTTCTCCGTACAGATAATGTAAAAAGAATCAAAGAAAATGAATCCAACGTCTGATTACAATGAAGAAAGCAAACTGACATCTGTAGTGGCATCAATTTTACAGAAAAGGGGGGAGGGGGGGGGAGAGAGAGAGAGAGAGAGAGAGAGATTGATCTTCGAGGCCAGGCTTCCTTTGCTCGAACATTTTGAAAGATCTGATGAAAAGATTCAGCCCAAGTTCGATAGAATTAGGAGGTTGGGGGCTGGGTCGACATGTATCGAGGTTGATGGCCCTGCCCGACATGAGCCCGATAGTTCTAGCTAGAGCCCAAACAATATAAGATTCATAACCAACTGGCCAGCAATCTTCTTCTTGTTGTTTCATCAGTCACCACTTCCACAAACACCTCTACAATTAATGCGCGCAACACTCGTATACATATCTCCGTATATACCCTGCACCAAATTCTTCCCATCCTAGCAGGCATTGGGTGGGAAAAAAAAACTGTGTTCTCAAGCCCTGACTGTAATAGTGTTATGCTATACCATTATTCTGAAATTTCCATATTATTTCAAAAATTTTGGTGATGAAAATGTTGAAATAGGATGTTTAGGGTTTCACAATAGACCCTAATAGGGTCCCATACAAACAATTAGAACACGAAGTCAAAATAAAACATAAGTGATTGAATGAAAATATAAATTATCGATTTGTATCTTGCGCCTAGTTTGCTAAAGAAGATCAATGTAGTTCTTCATAGTTTATTTCTCTTGACTATGAATTTTCTATAGCGCCTTAAACCTCATTGGTTTTTTCACTTTAGTGGTAAAGTGAAGAAGAGTGAATAATGACTGTAGGAATCCAAAACTCAGTGTTTATAATACTGTCTTATATACAAAACCCTAAACCATAATAAGTTGGGCTAGCATATTTTTAAACTTGAGAGTGGATCAAATTGGTTTATGCAACTTGACTCTCACCAATTTAATCAATCAGAATAATTAATTAAGCCCATAAATCAAATAATCTTCCACTTAGGCTACATTAATTATAATGATGTCTTTTAAAATGATGTGGCCATAGAATCTCATTACATTAATCACTATTAGCGTGATTCAGTCGAAAAGATCACTCATATCGAACAACAACAGAAGATATACTTCAAAATACGGCATACAACTTTTTGCTATTACAAACATAAGTAAATTTATCAACACGAATCTTTGTGGAATACGAACATAGAAAATGTGACATATCCTCAAATAACACTATTGTCATTCAATTTAGGTCATTAACTGTGATATTAACCTTTACTGTATTAAATCAAAAATCGCCTTTAATATGGTGTTAATATCTAACTGTGGCTTTTCACCTATAAACCATGACAAACGTTGCCTTTGAACTATGACAAGTACTGCCTTTTAAACTGTGTCAAACATTGCTTATAAATGTGGCAATTATTGCCTATAAACTGTGATAAACATTGCCTTTGAATTGTGGCATGCGCTACCTTTTAAACTGTGACAGACATTGCCTATATATGGTAATTACTGCATATAAACCACGCTCAAATGAAGCCATAAAGCAATCAACAAAAAATTGATGATGGAATAATTTTACAAAAGATAAATGTTAAAATTGAATGAAAAACATAGCTATATAATATATTTGTATCCAAAACATAGGGCTAAAGTTTCAAAACAAATAGAATAATTAACAAGAAACAAAGATCCCACTAACTAAGTATATCAAAAACTCAATAATACTCATGTTAGAACATGATCTTTGAACACTTCCACTGGAAAAGCCTTTGTAAGAGACATGCTAACATTCTGTCAGTGACTATGAATTATAAATGAAACTGTATCCTTATCCTTTGGGACATGAATTCATTGGTCCTATTATTTTCTTATATTAATTGTGAAAATAACACAAACATTTAAAATTTCAATCACATTTGGATAAAAGAACTCTTAAGTCAATATCATTTCCTAACATGTGAATATTATTCACAAAATTTGATGACATCACCTTTGAAAAAATATCACCTTTATTGTCAAGAAATACAGAATTAAATTGAATGTCCACAAACGTTAATGACATCACATTTGAAAAATACCACCTTTATTGTTGAAGAAAACACCATGAAATTGAATATACCGCTTTGGTGAATCTCGTTAAATCATATCATATTTTCTTTATTGGAGATATATCTTTATGTACAGGAACATACATTTAAATGTGTCACTAGGACAACAAAAACTACATAAGAGTCACAATCATAACTACATTCTTATCCTTTGGGCTAAGAATGCAATGACTCTCTTATAAATCTACATTTACTGTGAAAAGAACAATAACTTTTGAGGTCCCTTCACCTTTGGGCTTAGAAATTCTGGGTTATAGCCATTTTCTTTAACTTTGGTGACGTCACCTTTTAAATGTCACCAACTTTGTTACTCTAGGGAAAACCATTGAAGATAAGAAGTGCCATTTTGGTGGATTCCACTCGTTCCTTTCATGGTTTCCTAGAAATGTATTATGCAGCTAAGCATGTGTAGAAGTTTACACCAAATTTGATTTCAACATATTTATTCATCATATAGTGTTCCAAATATGACATGTAAGTACAAAATACCATTAATTTTCAACCTATGTCATTCATAAATAACTTTTCAATATCATGATAGTGATAAACCAATGCAGAAACATGCATAAACGGAAATACAATTTTGAAACCGCTATAGAACAAAGACAAAACATTAAGGAACAAAAAGAAAATCTAGGTCCGAATTTTTTATATCAAAAGTAACCCAAAATACTAAACATCCTCCCACTCAGAGTGCATAAATCCATCATCCCACTGATTCGATCAGTCAAATATTTATCCACAACATCCAAAGTACATGATAAAGTGATATGATGACCAATGATATTTTATTATTTATAAGACCTTGGGACTCTTAATGGAATTGATTCAAATCTAGAAAACCTCATGCATTATGGAAGACTATTCATTACTAAATAAAACTCAATTCAAGTGATGAAATCCTTCACAATCTCACGGTGACCAATAACATAGTCATTTTTTTAAACATTAATCAATGACTTCTTGGTTCTATGACTAAATATAAATATAAGATAAATTTTCATATAAACATGTCATAGAACAAATTTAACCATTAGATACGACCCAAAACAATGAATCCAATGCAAAAAAGCATATTTCAATTTGACTTTAAAGCGATTCTTAAATTGATGTTTAAAACGTTTAATTTAATACCCAAAAATTAGAATCCAAACAAACCCTTAAGACTTTTTTTTTATTAATAATCTTTCCGATCAATGCTGGTCAACTTAGGTATTTGGGTCGACCCGATCAGTCTAGACATGGTCCAATTCGGGTTAAACCGATTGTGTTTGGGGTGGTCCGATGAACCACATATTTTGGTTTACTTTAACCACAAATGGGTATAAGTCCCATTACTCATGACTTAAGTAATCAAAATGGAAAATGGACTTAGCTCTTTATTGAATTACTTCAGAAGTAGACCCAACCCATAATTTAACATGACTTAAGCCCATGATTGAATTATTTAAAAAGGACTCAGCCCATGACTTAATATGACTTAAGCCCATAACTTAATATGATTTAAGTCCATTACAAAATTAACCTAAGAAACAAAACCCTTTCTAATAGATTATGCATATGGTCCAAGCCCATTATGTTTTAACTTAAAACAATAGGGGCTAAAGGCTCATTTTAACATTGTGTTTCAAAAAAGACCCTACCATATCTTTCTCCTTCTCTTCCTTCCAACCATCATTTGCAACTTGCAGGTTTAAAAGCATGGAAAAAATAAATTTGCTAAAAATTAAGGTTCTTTTCAATGGAGGATCTCCATAAACTCAATGGTTCTGTACATTTTATATTAAAAAAATATATTATACCAATCGATTCTAGATCCGTAAAGGTCGCTTTGATACCACTTGTTAGGATATTTAAGGTTTTACAACAGACCCTAATAGGTTCTCATACAAGCAACTAGAGTACAAAGTCGAATCAAGACATAAATGATTGATTTGTACCTTACACTTAATATGATAAAGACGATCAGTGCATTTCCTCGTAGTTTCCTTCTTTTGGCAATAGATATTGAACAACCCTTTACACCTCATTAGTTCTCTCACTTTAGTGGTAAAGTGAAAAATGGTGAATAATGGTTGGAGGGACCCAAAACTCAGTGTTTATAATACTGTATTGCATCCAAAACCCTAAATCACAATGGGTTGGGTCATCATATCCCTATACTTGAGAATGGACCGAACCAGTTCATGCAACTTGACTCACACCCATTTAATCAAACTGAATAATTAATTAAACCCATAAATCCAACAAAGACTTCTCTACCAATAAATGCAATGGTATCCCGGGTTAAAAACCCTGCTTTTGGGTCCATCAAAGTTAAAAAAATAAAAATAAAAATAAAAGGAACAAATATATAAGAAGCAATTACAATTCTATGAATATTTTGAGTATCAGAACCCTTGAAATAAAGGAAAACGAATTCTGAAACTAAATTGTAATTAAAAAAAATTGGGGGATGAGAGAGGCACACACAGTGTTGGGTGCAATGTTAGTGTGTTTAGCCTTTTCTCTTCAAAATTTAAGGATCAAGACCAATTTGGTACTTCAAAAGGTCTGGAAATAAAATAGCGCACAAATTAAGGCCTCGTTTGTTTAATGGTACTGAGTCCGGTGTGAGATTGTTGTGCGACTATGACCCATATGGGGTAAATGACATGGAAAGTAAAGTAAAGGTACCATCACTTTATCATTCCGCCAACTCACTTGATTGTTCTATGTCCAGAGACTGAGACCTAGAGAGTTTGGCGAGAGAGAACAACGGCTTGCGCCATGGATCGGAACCAAAACTGAACAGATGAGGTGTTGAAGCATGTCTCCTCTTCTTTAATCCATGAAATGAATAGAAAACTAACCAATGGTAAGCTCTAGTGGTTCAGATTGAATAGAATCCACTCAATATGAATCCAACCTAGTCCAAACTTTAGGGTAAGATTTTTTTTTTCCAGGGCTTAAGATCAGCAATAAGATTAAATTAAAGAAAAAATAAAAGAATATATAAGGCTTTGAGAATAGGCCACGATCAAATACACAACGACCCTATCTATCTTCGGCATTGCTATCAATAGATAGGGATGCCCCAAAAATAATAAAAAAAAAAAAAACTCAGTTAAATCTGAAGTGAGGCATCTCTTGAGCATCCTAGCTTATGTCATCCAGAGTGAACTGAGGGTAAGGTAAGATTCCGCACCCTTAAATCTCCCAAATGCAATAACAACTTGAAAGATCAAATAGCAACAGAATAAAATTGATTTGAAAAGAGAAATAGCAAAGAACAAATAAGAAGAGTAATAGTAGTAGTAGACAGATAGTTTGAGAGACTAGTACAACAGTAGACTAAGCAAAATAGTTAAACACTCACTCATGGGATGAAAGTGAAGACTCCACTTGAAAGTAAAACTGAGCTTGAATTGTAATTTGTCACTGCATCATGCACCAAATGATGTAGAAATGATCACATGGCTTAGTCATGCCAACAGTCAGTATCCTTAAGATTGTGTTTAGTCTTTATAGAGAAAAATGTTCTCGTGAATCAATCCCCAAGATGAAACAGTCTCAAAAAGGCCCCTCCAGTTTTGTTGCACTCAATAACTAAGTCTCGCCCGAACTCATAGAGCTTTGCTTAACAATGCGAAGAAAATCTTCCACTGAAAGTAAGAACAACAAAGGAAATCTTGAGCAAGAAATGTGTGAATAAGAGAGCACAACAAAACAAAATAGTGATTCAAAAGATGCCTTCAGTAGCCAAATTCATCTTTTATATGTACAGGGAAGGTGTCCCTTGGTCATAACTGTTCAAAACACCCAACGAACATAGCGTTTGAAGAACATTGGCAAGTCGATCGGGAGAATGAAACGAATTATGCATGCACCAAGTAGGGGTTGAAAACCAAAACAAAGGAGAACTATTTTGAATTTTGAATTTCATTTTAAACCTCTTTAAAATACATGAGAGGGAGAGAAGAAAAACATGTCCACCCACAATTTGTGAGGAAAATCTCAAATTTCATTCTAGTCGATATCTAGAACATATATAGACTTATTTCAAAAATTAAAGTGAACTCAAAGAAGGGAACTAAAGTAAACTCTCTTTTGTATCTAACTCTATAAAATAAAACAAATTAGAATAAAATAAAGAGAGAAAGAAACCAAATAAAAGATTACAACGATTATTTTTTGTTGTCACAGTAAATTACATTTGAAGACAGAAATATAAATACCATCGCCTAAAATTAATAAATGGTGACAGTCAATTTTTATCGTTATAATAAATATTTTCAGTGACGGTAGAAGTTCAACTATCATACTTAATAAATTTATGGTGACAACTAAAAATTACTGTCACATTACATTATATTTGGTGACAGAAATATAAGTACCGTCACCCAAAATCACAGCTAAAAACTACTTTTCTTATGGTACCCTAACTAAAAGAGAATGAGAAAACATAAAATCAAGAGATAAGTGTTGCTACCAAAAACCCCGCTAGTCGAACCTACACAAACACAGACGACGGAGGCCCGGAGCTTTGTCCGGGGTTAGTCCTCTGATGCTCAAGTCAAGGTCGGCCGCACAGTTCAATAAGGGAGTAATGGTGAGGGTATCAGAGCTTACCTTCTTCCTTCCTCTCGGCCTCCTTATATCCTTCCTCGGACTAGGGTTTCCTCCTTGTCTTTTCTCCCGTCCTTCTCCCCTATGACCATCCTCCCTTGTGGGGAATATTCCCCTCATGCGGACGACGTGATCCCCTCATGCAGACGACGTGATCCCGCGTGATTTTGTGAGCGTGCCTCAGTGATCAAGCGTGCTTGAGCGTGAGTGATTTCTTGGAACCCTTATCTGGCGGAGGACACGTGTTTCAGAGGCGACACGTGTCATTTCCCCACCGAGAGGCCAATTTGGCTGTATCAGGAGCCTCCTTACTCCCACTAGGAGCTTCTTCCTGGGGGAGTAACCAACATCTTTTTTTTTTTTTGGGACTTGTTCCTTTGGCCTTGGCATTACTAGCGACCGAGGCTTGGGGTCGACTGAGGGAAGGACCTTCGGTCGATTCGGATTTGCCTTACACCGAGCCCCCTGCCGAGGTGAGGACCCTTGGTCAGGTCCGTTCGGCTTTGGCCAAACTCCCAACCGAAGGGGGGACCCTCGGTCAGGTCCGTTCAGCTTTGACCGAACTCCCATCCGACAGGGGTACCCTCGGTCAGGTCCGTTCGACTTTGGTCGAACTCCCAACCGACAGAGGGACCCTCGGTCAGGTCCGTTCGGCTTTAGCCGAACTCCCAACCGAAGGTGGGACCTTCGGTCAGGTCCGTTCGGCTTTGGCCAAACTCCCAACCGAAGGGGGGACCCTCGGTCAGGTCCGTTCGGCTTTGGCCAAACTCCCAACCGATAGAGGGACCCTCAGTCAGGTCTGTTCGGCTTTAGCCGAACTCCCAACCGAAAGGGGGACCCTTGATCAGGTCCGTTCGGCTTTGGCCGAACTCCCAACCGAAGGGGGAGGCCTTCTGTTAGGTCCGTTCGGGCGCAAACCTCGAGGCTTCGTATCCTGACGTGGCGGTGCCATTAATGCTCGGGAAGTCGTACCGCCTTTCCCCCCATTTATATAGTGTGGGGGGCCATTTGTGGGGCACTTTTCTTTTCCCTTCGGAGAGCTCACCTTCGGCCTCGGTGTCCCTTTGAACCTTCTCCTTCATCTTACTTCCCCTAGTTTAGCAACACCCACAAGTAAGTGATGTCTTCCTCGTCGGGCTGCAACCCATCGTTCTGCGAGAGGTCGAGGCCGAAACGTAGGCATAGGAGTCCAGGGGAAGTCCGAGGGATGTCCTCGGATTCCACCGAATCTCCCTCCTCCCGCTACTCATTGTCCACGGCCTCACCGTCGGGGTCCAGGGGTGGCTCCAACGGCGAGGGTTCAGGGAGAGGGTGCTCGATTCCCAAGCCCAGACCCAGGAGCCCTTAGAAGTGGAGGCTCTCAACATCGTCTCCACGATGGACAAACCAAAACTGGAGGAGCTGAGGGCCTCCTTCGGTGTTTCGGATGCTTTTGAGCTCCGTCTACCCAGGCCATCCGACCGAGCCAACTATCGGAACTCCGAGGAGCTGTGCTTGTACAAGGAGGCCTTCAAGGCCGGTCTTCGGCTGCCCCTCCACCCCTTCTTTACCAAAGTGTTTCGGCACTATGGGGTATGCCCGACCCAGCTAACGCCGAACGGGTGGCGACAAGCGTTAAGCTTCGTCATCTTCTTCGTACGGCACAAGAGGCCCTTCTCCCTTCCCCTCTTCATCAATTGTTTTCTTCTTCAGGCCTACAAGGGGCTTACAGGTTGGTATTATTTTTGCCCTCGAAAGGACCTTCGGCTACTGAAGGGTTACCCAACTTCCATCCACGGATGGAAGGAAAAGTTTTTCTTTGTGAAGTCGACCGAGGGGGTGCCCTTCGGCACGGTCTGGGATATCCGGAACCTTAGGGATGTGAACTCCGCCCCTGCCCTATTCGGGGCAGACGCGGAGTCGTTGGCAATGGCTAGGCGGCTAGAAGGCTGTTCTCCAGTCGAGTCCGATTGCCTCAAGTCCGATGCCATACTCTTCAAGTTCGGGCTTAGCCCGGGTGAGTTAGGCTAGCCCCCGTCTGCTTCCTTCGAGTGTCGGTTCTTCATACTAATTCCTTTCTTCTTCTTGCAGTGCAAGTCACTAGGGCTGAGGCTAAGGCAGCTGCCGCGGCGAGGCAGGCACAGATCAAGGAGGCCAAGGCACGTGACGCCCAACAATAGCCGAGGCCAAAGAGGAAGGAGAAGAAGGGACCGTCCTCCGAGACCCCGAAGAAGATGCCGAGAGTCGAAGGGCCGAGTGCCGAGGTGGTCCAGGCCCTTGCAGCTCCAGGCCGAGACGGGCCTGCTCAAGACCCCTCCCCTGCCGCGGCCTCCCGAGGCCTGAGGGTTGCGACGACGAGGGCCGAGGTGGGGTTCGTCCCTCAATGGTCAGTGAAGGAGGACGACACGCTGGCCGTCGGACGGGTCGCTCTCGAGTTGGTGATGAAGGGGAGTCTTCCCCGAGATGCCACCGAGGCCCAGAAGCAAGGGACGGCGGCCATGATCACGTCTGCATGCATCTACATGGCAGGGGTAAGCTTCGGTGCCCCTACCTTCTTCTTCTTTTTTTTTTTTTTGTCTTAGCGTTCTGACCTTCGGTGTTTCATGCAGGCTCAAAATCAGATGGGTCAGCTGGCGGCTCGAGTCGAGGCTATGTGCCGAGAGCTCGAGGTCGTTGAGAGGCAGAAGGTCTCCTTAGAGAACGAGCGCTCCCTCCTCCTCGAGAAGGTGGAGCACTTGGAGAAGGAGCTCGTCTTCGAGCGCCGAGAGTGTGATCGGAAGCTCGCGGAGGTGAAGTCACAGGTGAAAGCCCACATTTAGGAAACCGAGGCCCGAGGGGTCGAGGAGTATCGGTCCTCCAAGGGCTTCAGGGAGGAGATAAAGCACGCCATCGCCCTGGGGTACACAATGGGCGCTACCGAGGTTCGAGATTGGGTCCTCGAGCGCTACCCCGGGGTCTCCTTTGAGGACGACGACGTGGAGGCGGCCCCATCAGCCACCGAAGTTGCCGATGCCTATGGCGGAGGCTACAGCGAGGAAGGCGAGGTCCAACTGCATCGTGAAGTCCCCCCGACTCCCGGCCATGGGGGTTCGGATCAGGAGACCCTCCCAGCAGAAGACGAGGTCACAAACCCGACGGGCACCCCCTGAGGTCACCTCAGGCCTCAACTCAGACCGCCCCCCCTTTTGTTATGTAACCAGCCTTCGGGCTTCTTGTAGCTTCGGGCATTATGCCTTATGTAATTAGCCTTCGAGCTTTTAATGTAATCCTTGCCTTCGGGCTTTATGAATGCATAAGTCTTTTTTCATCTCCTGTCCTTTTTAGTAATGTTGTCTTTAATTTGTAGATAGGTGCAAAGAGCCGAAACCCTAGTTGACCTTCTTAGGCGCATGGCCCCGAGACTTGGCCGAAGGCCGACCTTTCAAAGGTCAAATGAAGGCCGACCTTGCAATCACCAAGCAATTTTCACCAAGTGTGCACCCTCGGCTCCAGTCGCAGGGTCTGTTAGACGCATGGATCTAGGTCTTGGCCGAAGGCCGACCCTTCGATAGTCAGACGGAGGTCGACCCTGCAATCACCAAGCAATTTTTACCAAGTGTCCACCCTCGGCTCCAGCCGACGAGTTAGACGCATGGATCTAGGTCTTGGACGATGGCCGACCCTTCGATAGTCAGACGAAGGTCGACCCTACAATTACCAAGCAATTTTTGCCGTGTGTACCCTCGGCTCCAGCCGAAGCGTCTCCTCCTTTGGTAAGCTCCTTCGACCCCGAGTCAGGTCTCAGGTCGACGGTGACCTTCGGTCAGGTCCGTTCGGCTTTGGCCGAACTCCCAACCGACAGGGGGACTCGGCCAGGTCAGCCCAGCCTTGTTCGTGCCTCGACCGAGGTGTGGACCTTCAATCATCCGTTCAGCAGGGTTAAAGGTCATCAGCCTGGAGAATGTTTCAATTGTCGTAAACTAGCTTTCGTATTATCCATGAATGGAATCTTCCGGAATTTAAGATGAATTACAACTTAAAGGTGCACAAGGGCGATAATTGCAAAGAACTACAAACGGAAAAACTACAAATGACAAGAGTGCGTGCCCGCCACTTTACTACTGGTGGAATTTTTTTAAATTCTGAGAGTTCCATGATCTGGGTACCCTTCCTCTCCCCGTAGTCTCTAGGTGATAGGACCCTGGTCATATTACCCTCGAGACTCTGTAGGGACCTTCCCAGTTTGGATCTAGCTTCCCTTGATGTCTTGGTTCCGACACTTCCGCCCTTCTGAGGACGAGGTCACCCTGCCTGAACTCGTTTTTTTGAACTTTAGTGTTGTAGTGTCTCGCGACCCTCTGCTGGTAGGCGGCGATCCTTTCTTGCGAAGTCTCTCTGGTTTCTGCCAAGAGGTCTAGATTCGCCCGGAGCCCTCCGTCGTTTTCGTCTTCGTTGTAGTACCGAATCCAATGGGTAATGGCCCCCATCTCTACTGGGAGTACAGCTTCAGTGCCGTATGTTAACATGAAGGGTGTTTCTCCGGTAGCTAACCTCTCAGTAGTGCGGTAAGCCCAGAGGATGTGGTGCAACTCGTCTGCCCATAGTCCTTTGGCATCGTCTAGCCTCTTTTTTATCCCTTGGAGTAGCATGCGGTTGGTTACTTCTGTTTGCCCGTTGGTTAGTGGATACCCGACGGAGGTTTTCCTATGGTTGATGCCGAGGGCCTCATAGAACGCGTCGAAGGTTGGATTGGCAAACTAAGTTCCATCGTCCGTTACCACCACCTGGGGGATTCCAAATCTGTATACTATCGCCCTTTGGAAGAAGTCCCTTATGTTCTTTTCGGTTATCGTCGCTAGGGCTTCGGCTTCCGCCCACTTTGTGAAGTAGTCGACTGCCACCACGGTAAACTTCCTTTGTCTTGTGGCCATCGGGAACGGGCCTATGATGTCCATCCCCTATATAGCGAACGATACTGGGCTAGATAAGGACGAGAGCTCGGTAGAATGTAGCCTAGGCACGGGGGCGAACATCTGGCACTTGACACACTTCCTGACCAGTGATTCTGCGTCCTTCCTCATTGTCGGCCAGTACAGGCCCTGCCTGAGTACTTTATGCGCCAAGGCCCGGGCTCCAAGGTGTTGGCCACATATCCTTTCATACACTTCCCGGAGTGCGTATTCGCCGTCGGAATAATCCAGGCACTTGAGGTATGGCAAGGTGAACCCTATCTTGTATAGCGTGTCGTCTTTCAGGAAGAAGCGCGCTGACCTCATTCTTATTTTTCTTGCCTCGTCCCTATTCTCTGGGAGTTTTCCCTCTTTGAGGTATTCTGTTATGGCATTCATCCAGCTTTGGCCGCTTTCACCTACGGGTAATACCTCGCGGGGTTTTTCGATTCTTGGCTGTGGTAGTACTTCGAAATACACCGCTCTTCCAAGTTCTGCGAAGTCGGAGGTGGCCAGCTGCGACAATGAGTCTGCACTAGCATTCTCTTCTCGTGACACCTGCCTTACCTCAAATTCTTTGAAAGTCGTTGACCTGTCTCGCATTGTTTTAAGTATTCGGCCATCCTTTGCTCTTTGGCCTCGTATTCTCCATTCACCTGTCGCACCACGAGTTGGGAGTCGCTATGCACTACCAGTTCCTTCACCATCAGGGCCCAAGCCAGATTAATTCTGGCTATTATCGCTTCGTATTCCGCTTCGTTGTTGGAGAAGTCGAAGTCGAATCGTAGGGCGTATTCTACTTTGAAACCTTCGGGGGCTTACCAACACGATTCCTGCGCCGCTTCCATCGCTGTTGGAAGCCCCATCCACGTACAATGTCCAAGCCTTGTCTCCTCATTCCTCGGCAGATTCCTCTGGGTCATCGGAGATTGTCGTCTCCACTATGAAGTCTGCGAGGGCCTGTGCTTTAATTGCGATTCTCGGCTTGTACTGGATGTCGAACTCTCCCAACTTTATGGCCCAATTTACCAAGCGACCGGACATATCTGGTCGCTGTAGTATCTTCTTCAGGGGCTGGTCGGTGAGTACGCATACCGTATGTGACTGAAAATATGGTCTCAGCTTTCTTGCCGCCGTCACGAGGGCGTACGCCACTTTTTCTGCCTTTCGGTATCTTGTCTCGGCATCTAGAAGGGTTTGGCTGACATAGTATATTGGCCGTTGTTGCCTTCCTTCCTCCTTCGTCAGTACGGCGCTTACTGCCACTGCCGATACAGCCAGGTACAGATGCAAGGTATCCCCGGTGTTCGGCTTCGTCAGCAGCGGGGGTGCGGCCAAGTATTCCTTCAATTGTTCAAAAGACTTTTTGCACTCCTCCGTCCACTCGAACTTTTTGGTCCCTTTTATCGCTTTGAAGAAGGGGAGGCATCTATCTACAGAACGAGACATGAATCTTCCGAGGGCGGCGACCCGACCCATCAGCTCCTAGACTTGCTTCACGTTCTGGGGTGACCTCATGTCCTGAATGGCTTGTATTTTGACTGGGTTGGCTTCAATTCCTCTCTCCGAGATGATGAAGCCGAGGAACTTTCCCAAGGCTACTCCGAATGTACATTTTGTTGGGTTCAGCTTCATGCTGTACCGTCTCAACACCTGGAACGCCTCTTCCAAGTCTTGGACGTGTCTTTCCGCCTTCGGGCTTTTTACGAGCATGTCGTCCACATATACTTCCATGGTTTTGCCGATCATCCCTTTGAAAATTTTATTCACCAACCTTTGATAGGTGGCCCCTGCGTTCTTTAGTCCGAAAGGCATGACCTCATAGCAGTACAGCCCACCCTCGGTTATGAAGGATGTTTTCGGGACATCGGCCTCAGACATTTTGATTTGGTTGTACCCCGAGTATGCATCCATGAAACTCAGCGCCTCGTATCCCGTCGTGGCGTCGATGAGGAGGTTTATCTTCGGCAAGGGGTATGCGTCCTTCGGGCAGGCCTTATTCAGGTCGGTGAAGTCGATGCAGATCCTCTACTTCCCGTTTGCCTTTGGGACCATTACCACATTAGATATCCACTCCGGGTACTGGATCTCGAGGATGAACTGGGCCTTCAGTAGCTTCTCCACTTCCTCGTCTATCTTCTTCTGTCTTTCGGGGGCAAACGTCCTCTTCTTCTGCTGCACCGGCTCCTTAATTGGGCTAACATTCAGATGATGTTCTATCACCTCTCGATCTATCCCGGGCATGTCCGAAGCTGACCAGGTGAATATGTCAGCGTTGTTCGGTAGGAATGAGACGAGTCTCTCTCGCTGCAACCTTGGCATGGTAGCCCCAATCTGAAATTGCCGAGTGTCATCCCCTTCTTCAGCTTCAACTTGCACCAAATCTTCGGCAAGCTCCCCCCGTTGATAACTGGCATCATCACGTAGATCCTCTATCAGGAGCGCCTCGCCTGCCTTCTCTTTTCCCCATAGAGTAGTGGCGTAACACCTCCGGGATGTCTCTTGATTGCCCCAACACTCCCCGACACCATTCTTGGTAGGGAATTTCATTTTGAGATGGGGAGTGGAGACGACAGCCTTTAACAGGTTCAATCCGACCCTTCCTAGTATGGCATTGTATGCCGATGTAATGCTCACCACCAGGAAGTTGATCATGACCGTCGCTTGGCGATCTCCGGTGCCAGCTCTAACCGGCAACTCAATCGACCCTTCCACCTTCACCGAGACGCCGAAGAATCCCTGCAGCGGGTGTTCGACCTTCTTTAATTTTCCCTCGTCGAGGCCCATCTTCCGAAAAGCTTCGAGGAACAGGATATCAGCTAAACTGCCGTTATCCACTAAGATCCTCTTCATTTTGCAATCCACTATGGTCATGGTGATAACCAAGGTATCATCATGCGGGGTTTGTATCCCTTCCAGATCATCATCTGAGAAGGAGATAACCGTCCCCGTCTTCGCCTTCTTGTTCGGCCATTCTGCCATATGTATACTCCTCGCGTAGGCCTTCACCTTCCTGGTAGAGACCGAACTCTCTCCAGCGGCTGGGCCTCCATAGATGGTCGCTATAACTCTAGTCGGGCTCTTATTCTCCTCTCGGGGATGACGGTCAGCTTCCTCGGGTGTCTGGTTCCTTCGCTGTTCTTGATTGCCTCTGCGGGCGAGCCCCCTTCTCTCATAACGACCTCCGCCATCTCTCCGACGGTTATCCCTCAGGCCGTTACCATCTGGGGCCACCTCCTTCTCCCGGTCTACAAATCTGCCTAGGTATCCCCTTCTGATCATTTTTCTGTCTCCCCCTTGAGATGCCAACAGTCCTCGGTATCATGGCCATGGTCTCTGTGGAAGTGGCAATATCTATCCACATTGCGTCTCTCGGGGTGTCGCCCCATCTTTCCTGCCCACTTCATGGCTCCCGCATCTGGGGAATCTTTTATCTGCATCAGTACCTTTGTTCGCCTCCGGTTCAGGGGTGCGTACTTCTCAAACTTCTTTGGTGGAATGGGGGCTCGACTGCGCTCGGACTTTCGTCTTTTTCCTTCTTCGACAGGTTTATCATCAACCCTTGAGGGCCTCTTTCTCGCCGCCTTCCTTTCGGCTTCTTCATCGGCCTGGAGGGTTTCTTCCATCTGGATGTACTTGTCGCATCGTGCCCTCAGCTCGGTCAGGTTCCTAGGTGTATGCTTCGCTAGGGACCTCTTCAACTCCTTGTCCTTGACGCCTCCTAACAGAGCCGTGAACTCCTCCTTCGGGTCTAGGCCTCTGATTGTGATCTTTTCTTGTTGGAATCGCTTCATGTAATTCCGCAGCGATTCCCCTTCTTGCTGTTTGATGTTGGTTAGGTTCAGCATAGTCTTCTGGAGGGGCTGGCTACTAGAGAATCCCTTCACGAAGAAGTAACTCAGGTCGCTGAAGCTGCGGATCGACTTCGTCGACAGTCGGTTGTACCACAGCCTCGCCGCTCCTCTGAACGTCAATGTAAGGGCACGACACATGATATTTTTCGAGACCCGATGGAATTGCATGTCGACCTTAAAGCCTTCCAGGTGATCGACGGGGTCCCCTGACCCGACATAAGTGTCATACTTGGGCAGACGAAAGCCGACCGGGAGCGGGTCCCTTATGACCTCGTCAGCTAAGGCCGTGTCATTGGTAAGGTCGGGCTCGCGGTTTCCCGTCTGGTTTGGTGCCACCTTTCTGATCTCGTCCTTCAGGTCTAGGATCATCCTCTTTAATCCCGAGTCCTCGGGCCTCTGTCTGTCTCCTTGGTGCGGATCCCCATGTGGGTCTCTGGCGGCGCATTGCGTCCTACCTCGGGGCGCGGGGCTCTCCCTTGCTCGGCTTCGGGGGTCACGATCAGCCCTTGTCGATCCTGTACTGCTCCGGTCTTCATCTCGAGCTCTCTCAAACTGGACGTGGGGACCTGGGGGTGCTCCGCCGGTCTTATGAGAGACAGCTTTGGAGACCTCCCTCATAGTCTCGGCCATCCGGTTATATTTGTCCTGGAGGTCTTCAAATTGCTGCCTCGTCACGTACTTCTGGGCTGCAGGAGGCTGGTGATCACTACCTTCGTGTACTGAATATCCAGCCGAACGCTGGTACCTGATGGACACTTCCCGGTCGTCATGGCCCCTTTCTCGTCCTATCTCCGCCGAGGGAGGAAGCTCCCCTGAAGGTTCTTCCCTCATGTCTATGTTGGACGTCGCTCTTGTCCTCTTGCGGTTGTATGTTCTCCCCACCATTACCGTCGTTCCCACAGACGGTGCCAATCAGTTGTTGCTAAAAAACCCCGTTAGTCGAACCTACACAAATACAGACGACGGAGGCCCGGAGCTTTGTCCGGGGTTAGTCCTCCGACGCTCAAGTCAGGGTCGGCCGCACAGTTCAATAAGGGAGTAATGGTGAGAGTATCAGAGCTTACCTTCTTCCTTCCTCTCGGCCTCCTTATATCCTTCCTCGGACTAGGGTTTCCTCCTTGTCTTTTCTCCCGTCCTTCTCCCCTATGACCGTCCTCCTTGTGGGGAATATTCCCCTCATGCGGACGACGTGATCCCCTCATGCAGACGACGTGATCCCGCGTGATTTTGTGAGCGTGTCTCAGTGATCAAGCGTGCTTGAGCGTGAGTGATTTCTTGAAACCCTTATCTGGCGGAGGACACGTGTCTCAAAGGTGACACGTGTCATTTCCCCGCCGAGAGGCCAATTTGGCTGTATTAATAAGAAATCATAAAATAGAAGGATTCATGCAATAAGTGATTGATTAAGTAAATTAGAGCGTCCAGTACGAACTGATAATAAGAAAAAAAAGAAAAAAAAAAAGCCTTAAGTCTACTGGCAAGTGTCTACGCCTAATCCGGATCATAGTTAGCAAATTCGGATTCGGGAATTATTCGGACGGAGAATTATTCGGAATTATTCGGACGATTAATTTAAGGATTCGGTCAAAAAAGTGGTCAAAAAATCTTATTGGGGTTTTTTTTTTTAAAAAAATTTTTTTTTTATTTTTTTTTTTTATTTTTTTTAAAATAATGTTTAAATGGACCGAATAATTCGGTTTAATTCGGATTCGGTCCGAATTATTCGTGATTTATATTCATTTTGGAAAAAGTCACGAATTTTAAAGAATTTTATTTTTAATTCGGATTCGGTCTGAATTTTTGATAAAATTCAAAAAAATTCGATTCGTGAATTATTCGGCCGAATTAATAACTATGATCCGGATCCCCGACGGCCACTGTAAAAAAGATAAGGACTCGAACATGACATACCGGACGTAAGGTTGCTTCAATAAACGGTTTGTAACCAACTGCGTTAGGCAGCTGTTGGTACGGTTTGTAACCAACTGCTCCCGCAGTTGGTTAATAATTAAGGAGACTTAATCGCCCTCTTCTGGCCCCTAATGGGTACTTGTTTGGCCCAAATGGATCCCTATCTGGCACGAAAGAGAAAAAAAAATAAATCCTTTCCATTTGTTAAAGTGAATTCTATATGTGGAAGGCTAGAAGGTGATGTGACAGCCTAACACTAACACAGCTTCCCATGCCCATTGTATTATCTCCACTGTAAAAGAATCATCGATCGCCTTTGTCCATTGAAGACGGGTTCGAATCCCCAAAAATAAATAAAATAAATGAAAAAAATATAATTAAACTCAACCGCCCTTTAGGATTTCTTTAGTTTATTTATTTATTTTTTGACATAAACAATCTCATACATTGGACCACTTCTACCTAAAGAAAAAAAAAATCTCACATATAGGTACAATTCGGGTAAGACACATTTAATTCTGTGGGACCAATTATAATCAAAAGACGAAATTTCGCTCCCTCCCCTAGCCTTTTCATTTATTACACTCTCCTCTTCTGTTAAGTTTAAAATTATTTTTGTCCCCTGAAGTGTTAATCCTACTATAGTTTGTTAAATCTTCTTATAAGGTATGAATCTCAAAATCCCAAATCCAATAATATGAAATAATTCATACAAAATTTTAGAACATAATTTCAAATATAAAATAGGAGATAAGAAACATACATTGAAGGAAATAAAACTTGATGAAGATTGATAAAGAATACTAATTTCCTTAAGAGATGAAAATATTCAAAAGAAGGATCTTTTGCAACCTCCCGTGAATACTAATCAACTATCTTTCTTGTGAAGAAGAGAACAAAGTAATTAGCGTAACTGTAGGGACCCTTCTTTATATAGTACATAAAGTATTATCCCAGTCGTGATACACTTCCATAATATCCAGGACTGGCCCACCTCAAACCAAACCAAGGTTACATGCCTAAACCGGCCCATATAGTCAAAACTCTCATCATTAAATATTGTCCTAGTAATTAATCAGACCCACTATCTTTAGAAATCTAACAATCTCACTTGGGCTAGATTAATGACGGAGTCAAAATTAGAATGATGTGACCATAGAATCTTTATACATACATACACACACATATATATATATATATATATATAATGTCACCAAACTTTGATTCATTCAATAAGCAAACCAATGTCGAACAACAACAGAAGATACACCCCAATATACGAATACAACTTTCATTTATCACAGACAAGGATATACCTATCAAATAAATCGCCATGAGGTATTTTGTCATGAAGTGTCAACTTCATGAGGGTCCTAACCTGATTGTGAAATCAGGATGCCTTAAACAATTTTAAAGACAAACTTTTTAATATTAACCAAAACTTGGGCAAACCGTCATAACCTTAGGTTAATATCGAACTTTGACGCACCGCCTTTCAAACTTTGGCTAAATACTGCCATGAACTTTGGCTAAATACTGCCTATACTTTGATACATATATCAGATAAACAAATGAGTGATGAACAAATGAATTCATATTCGATCAATAACATTAATGTTATATCCAAGCAAGCCAAATTAAGTTAACATACTTAACAAATAATCCGAACTCAAGATAAATGCCAAACATGATGAATGGAAGAATAAAACTAAGCTCCCACTACATAAATGCATCAAAAGACTTGACGACATCCATATTAGAAATATGATTCTTGAATACTCCCACTGGAAGTGCCTTAGTCAACGAATCTGCTAATATATCATCGGTAACAATATGTTCCATAATAATTTGCCTCTCATTGACCTTTTCTCTTACCACGAGATATTTTATCTCAATATGCTTTGAACCATCAAATTTCTTGTTGTTCTTTGAGAAGAAAACAGCTGAGATGTTGTCACAATACAATATAGTAGGTCTGGAAATAGAATTCACAACCTTCAACTCAGAAATAAAATCTCTGAGCCAAATGACCTGCTTTGTAGCTTCAAAAAGAGCTATGAATTCCACTTGCATAGTAGATGACGCTAAGATAGGTTGCTTCACACTTTTTCAAGAAATAGCACCACCTGCCATCTTGAAAATATATCCAGAAGTAGACTTCCGATCATCTGTACAACTGTCATAATCAGCATCAGAATATCCAACAACCTCAAGTGCATCACCCTTACTTTATACAAGCATAAAATCCTTGGTCTTTTGCAAATATCTCATAACCTTATTGGCAGCTATCCAATGTGCTAAACCAACATCAGACTGAAAAACATCCAAGAACACTGACTGCAAAGGCTATATCTGGACGAATACAAACCTGTGCATACATCAAACTCCCTACTGCAGAAGCATAGGATTTATCTGCCATCGAACTCCTCTCAATATTATTTTTGGGACACTATTGTTTATTTAACCTATCTCTTTTGCTGATTGAAATATCACCAGTAGAACAAGTGGAGATATTAAACCGTTTTAGAATGCAGTAAATAGATGCCCACTGAGACAGTCCTAACAAACCATATATTCCTATTCCGTTTAATTTCAATCCCAAGTACAAAACTGGCTTCACCCATGTCTTTCATTTCAAAATTTAAAGACATGATCCTTTTTTACTCTAGCAACAAAGACATGTCACTACTAGCCAATAAAATGTCATCAACAAAAAGTACCAAGATGATGAACTTGCTCTCACTGACCTTTAAATATATGCAATGATCCACAAGATTTTCATAAAAACCAAAAGAGGTAACCACCTCATGAAACTTCCAATACCATTGTCTTGAAGCTTGTTTCAGTCCATATATTGACTTGTTAAGCTTACAGATTTTTCCTTCATTTCCTGCAATTTCAAACTCTTCAGGTTGAACCACATAAATATCTTCATCAAGATCTCCATTCAGGAAGACAATTTTGACATCCATCTGATGCAACTCTAAGTCAAAGTGAGCTACAAGGGCCATAATGATTTTAAAAGAATCCTTTTGTTGAAACAAGGGGAAAAATCCATGAACTGAACACATTCTCTTTGGGTAAAATCGTTTTCTACCAACGTAGCCTTGTAGTGTTCAATTTTACCTTTGGAGTCAATCTTAGTTTTGTACACTCATTTGGAGCCTATGGGTGCACAACCATACGGAAGATCAACCAACTCCCAAACCTTGTTATTGCCCATAGACAATAACTCATATTTCATAGCCTCCAACCATTTCTTAGAATTAACATTGCTTACAGCTTGCTGAAAACTATTTAGGAATATGCCCACACTCCTATAGTTGGTTTTGATGATAACAAACATATGAAGGTATTTTACAATTTTCCTTCAAGTATTGTTTTGTAGAGACTTCATATCAAAGATTGAATTTGGTGAATGAAAGGAAGAAATGAAGATTGAAGTCATCAAATGAAGAGTATCAACAAGTTGACATCAATGCTTGAAGAAGATATCATAAGAATTTAAGCTTCAAGATGTCAAGACATGAAGCTCAAAGACATGAAATTGCAAACAAGAGGAAAAGAAGATGAAGTGCCAAAGAGTAGAAGGTTCAAGTGAAGAAGAAGATCACTAGGATAGATTGGTCATTTTTAATGTAATTTGAAACTTTCACATATATATGTGCACTCACACATGCATGTGCATTGCATCATACTAGAATGACCATAAAGCATACCTTGACCAAGTATGGAGAATCTCTAAGTGGTGAGGAACATATTAGGAAAAATGTGTTCTAGTGATATTCTATGAAAACCACATTAACCTGACTTAAGAGTATTTTGGATAATCTTAGAGTCAGTATCAGGAGATAAAACCTTTATAGAGGTTGTAGGAAATCGAATTATGATTTCAACGCAACTGATTTAGGTCATTCTGAGGTCAGACCAAAAAATTATGATCAAAACACTAATGACTGATTAGTATGACAACGTTCTGTCAAAACAGAGTCTGTCATGTTAGCAGTCAATGCAATTGATCCAAGATCGTAGACGGTCAATCGATCGGTGACTACCTGAAAGTGCCCAATGGCTATATTTTGCTATAATGGCTCTTTTCGATCGATCAGCTACAGATGACGGTTGATCGGTGGCTCTTTATTTTACATTCAAGATGAACTCAAGACCATCTACAAGTCTACATCTACATCTTGGCATTTACATTACAAGCATCAAGAAGACTTCTAAAGGTGCATTCATTCTATCATCATTGCATATTTCATTTGCACCACACTGGAGGTAATTCTCTTTTATTTCACTTATTTATTTTTGTTTTTATAATTATAGATTGTACTTAGGATTGTAAGGATCCTCTTATCCTTAAAAGAGTGTAAGGTGCCTCTCTACCTTAAAAGAGATTGTAAATGTACCTCTCTGCCTATAAAGGGGATTTGTAAGGATACTCTTATCTATAAAAATATTGTAAATGTTTTCTTTCCTACCTATCGTTCTGAAAGGGAGAACTAGTGGAATACGTTACAAGAGAATTCTTGTAGGGAGTGGACTAGACTCGGATTGAGTCGAACCACTATAAATCTTGTGTTGTGTGATTGTGCCTATTTTACTTATTTCGCATCATTTTTAATTTTTAATCACACTTGGGACCTATACATCGAAAAGAGTTAAAATTTTCACTAGTATAACCTATTCACCCCCTCTTTAGGTTATTTCAAACTGGTTGGATTCTCTCCTCTAGCCCAATGTCAAAATCACCCTTTGTCAAGTACAAAGTATAGTCTAGTCCAATAGCAGATCTATGAGGTCTAATTGAACGTCTTGCTCCCTCTTCTCGCTGAGCTGAAATTATGGGGTCAACTGGTACCACAGGCTCAATTATCACATCCTCCACAGGCTCATTTGTAACATCATCAATAGTGATAGGCACTTGAAAGCTGGTACTGGAAAACTCACTGAAAAATGTAGGGCAGTCTTCATCAAACTCTAGATTGCGAGGCTCTGAAAGCTCATCACAATGCTTTACAAATTTGGCATGGCTGGTTTCTACAATTCTATTCGCTGAGCTAAGGGAATAAAATCTGTAACCCTTGGATCTCTGAGGATAACCCATAAAGTAACAACTCATAATCCTAGAGTCCAACACCCTCTTATGTGGGTTAAATAACCTAGCCTTAGCTCTGCAACCCCATACAGGCAAATGATTTAGACTTGGTTTTCTACCAGTCCAAAGTTCAAATGGGGTCTTTGATACTGACTTACTAGGTATTTTGTTAAGAATATAAGCTGCAGTCTTTATTACTTCCCCCCATAATGACTTTGGAAGACTGGTGTTACTGATCATGCTCCTCATCATGTCTTTTAGAGTACAATTCCTCCATTCTGCCACACCGTTCTGTGATGGTATACCTGGCATAAAATATTGGACAATGATACCCTGTTCTTGTAAATACTTGGCAAAATGACCAAGAAGTTGTGAAGAATCTCCATGCTTGCCATAATACTCTCCTTCTTTATCAGACCTCACTATCTTAATCTTCTTTGACAGAAAATTTTCCACCTCTGCTTTATAAATCAGGAATGCATCCAAAGAATTCGACTTCTCATAAATGAGATAAAGATACCCATAGCGTGAGAAATCATCAATAAATTTGATAAAATATTTTTGACCACCAAGTGCTGGGGTGAAAATAGGACCACTAATATCTGTGTGAACTAACTCAAGCAATCCACTACTCCTAGCTGCCTTCATCTTCCTAGTTTTGGTCATCTTACCCTTCATACAGTCTACACAATCATGCAAATCCTAAAAATCCAATGGCTTAAGGATCCCATCTTTAATCAATCTCTTCATTCTTTGCATTGAAATATGACCCAAACGTCTATACAATAGCATAGAAGAATGCTCATTTAGCAAAGGACGCTTAGAGCTAATGTTCATTACTAATGGTTGATAACAATTCAATCTATATAGGCCATCAACCAAACAACCATTCCTAATCATATGCGAATTATTAGATAAAGTGAAGCATTCTTTACTGAAAGTAAATGAATATCCTACTTGGAAAAGTTTAGAAACTGAAAGTAAATTCCTCCTCATGGAAGATACATAAACTGTATCTTCTAGATTCAAAAATACATCAATGTTTAAATAAATTTTGACCACTCCTATGGCTTCAACTGCAACTTGCACTCCATTCCCTATGAACATCGCCACTTCATTCTCACTTGGTATGAATAGAGGAGACTGAGTCAACCCACCAAGAATCCATAAGAGCATCAACAACAAATGATTCAAAACAAACGAGAGACAAGTGAGTACTAGTTTCTTTCTTCTTGGCCAACTAAGATTGCCTAGCCCTACAATCTTTTTTCTTGTGCCCCTTTTTGTGACACCAGAAACACTCAACATTGCTCACGTGCTTTTGTTCCCCTTTAAGGTTATCATGCTGAGGTGCCTTGTCTCTGTTTTTCCTGTCATAAGGCTTGAACCAGTATTTCTTTCCAAACCTCCTATTATTTCTATAGGGTCTAATACCCTTATAAACTATAGCATTGGCACTCTCAATTTTCATTTTTTCTTTTTTGTTGTTCTCTCCCTGTGTGCAGATAGAAATGAGTTCTTTTATGGTCCATTTCTATCCTACAACATTATAGGTAGTTCTGAGAGTTTTACACTGTTGTGGGAGAGATTTAAGAGTCAGATGAACCAGAAAATCATTATCCAGTGTAGTCCTAAGGTCTTTGAGTTTCTTTGCAATAGAGGCCAACTAAAGGAGATACTCCCTGATACTCCCATTTCCTTCAAATGTAGTTGAAGTCAGCCAATTCATCAAATCTCCCTTTTTTAGCTGATTGGGAAACATGAAAAACTTCCTTGATAGCAGCAAGATATTCTTTGGTTGTGTCCTTCTTCTCAATACTGTCTTTCATATCCCCAGGGATGGATTTCTTCATAACAAGTATACTTTTCCTAGCTGCAGTTTCCCATTTTTTCAATCAGGTTTTTTCTTCGGTGGTGCTTGTTCCAGTAAGCACAGGCTTTATTTCTCTAATCGAAATATTTAAATCTGCCATGGCTAAGACAACATCTAACTTTTCATTCCATTTTTAGTAATTGTTCTCAGAAAGGACTGGGACAGTGGAGAAGAGAGATCTGGGAATAGACATTCTTTGGAGAAGATAGAATAATAAACACATGCAAAACAAAAATAGGAGCATATCTTAGGCGTGATACAAACATACCAAAAATAACCTTTGCTAGTAATTTAAACCACATGAAAGTCACAATCGAAACTACATCCCTACCCTTTCGGGTAAAAGATGCACTGGTCCTTTTATAAATCCACATTTACCGTGAAAGAAACAATAATTATCAGAAATTCTATCACCTTTGGGCATATAGGACTCCTAGATTATCATTCCTTTCAATACACGTGTGCATGTCAATTACTTTTCCTTGGTTGGCATCACCTTTGGGTATATGCCACTAAGTTTGCTGCAATGATGGAATTATCAGAGAGTTTAAAGTGTCACTTTGGTGAACTACTTCTCCCTCCCTCACAATCCCCTTTCTTACTTAGATGACATCACTTTTGAGTATATGTTATCAACTTTGCAACTTACTATATGGAAGATATACATTACATTGATTTAAATAAATATTTTAAAATTTAAGTGTAATATTACATGCACTAGTATTATTAGACATCCAATACAAGTCATCCATTAAGTATGTATGCTAAAATGATCCAAGTGACATTTATTAATAATAAATGGCCGATGAAGTATAACTTAGTTAAGCATTTATTAATAATAAATGGCTAGACTTATGATAACTTATTGAGTAATAAATAAGGTGTATAATTATGAGCCAAAATAAATACTTGGCTTGTTATTAAGTCACA
>NC_056563.1:26401824-26402881 GCF_013358625.1 Macadamia integrifolia | reverse complement strand
TAATTTTGTAAATAAATAAATAAATAAAGGTGGGGTAAAAATTATTAACATCATTAGTATAATGATGGCTTTTGTAAATTTTGCATTTTTTGGTTGAGAAAATTTCAAAATAACAGCTCATATGTAAAATCCATTTTTGTTTACCCTTGAACTTCATCTAAAGAATAAAAACCAAATATATAGAAGGTGGTAAAATGATCATTTTGCGTCTCTTGTGAAAATTTCAGCCCTATTGACACGGCATTGGGCTCACATTGTTTTCAAAAAACCTTCTCCCATACAAATATATGAAAAAAAAAAAAAAAAGCTTAAAAGATAACATGGCCCCAAAGTCATTTCACCCCTAATAATGTCATTTCACCCCTAATAAAATATGAGAATCTGTCATTTCATTCCTAATAATGTCATTTCATCCCTAATAAAATATAAAAATCTCATCCTTGTTGATGTTTTAACTAATGCTCTCATTAATCCACAAGCTGATATATAGACTAAGCTACCTTTTAAAGAACCCATTCCTTAAATATATAATTCACTTTGTGAAGACTTTTCTCCTCTCTAATGATAGAGAAAAAAAAATAATTACACCAACTAGTAAGAGAATTTGACATAACCCCCTCAACGTGCACTTGGAAAACACTAATGTCACAGGAACCCGCCACTAGTTACAAAGCTCTAATAAAATATCGAGTAGGATGTCACCCTCAGGTGCGAAGCAATTGATTCTATTTGTAAAGTAGCCCTTTTCCTTTTTTTTTGGGGTGGGGGCTTCAGGCAACGAGTCAAAAAACCCTTAGCCCTCCACAAGATGGTGGTTATAGATCAGCTCAATTAGGAGAAAATGGTTGTACGCGAACTGAGGCTGAGCTATATGCTATCCCCAAGAAAAATATATTAAAATTGAAAAAAAAATAATAATAATACAAGCCTTCTATTTTTCGAAGCTTACTTTACATCGTAGAACTCCCACTCAAAAAATATATAAAAAATAAAAAAATAAAACCCAAAAAGGTTTAAAAACAGATTTTTTGTTAAAAAATGAAAAAAAAAAAAAAAA
>NC_056563.1:26374945-26401804 GCF_013358625.1 Macadamia integrifolia | reverse complement strand
TGGCATGGTAGCCCCAATCTGGAATTGCCGGGTGTCGTCTCCTTCTTCAGCTTCAACTTGCACCAAATCTTCGGCCGGCTCTCCCCGTTGATAACTGACATCATCACGTAGATCCTCTATTGGGAGCGTCTCACCCGCCTTTTCTTTTCCCCAGAGGGTAGTGGCGTAACATCTTCGGGACGTCTCCTGATCACCCCGACACTCCCCGACGCCATTCTTAGTTGGGAACTTCATTTTGAGATGGGGGGTGGAGACGATGGCCTTTAACATATTCAACCCAACTCTTCCTAGTATGGCATTATACGCTGATGTAATGCTCACTACCAGGAAGTTGATCATCACCGTCGCCTGGCGATCTCCGGTGCCAGCTCGAACCGGCAGCTCTATCGACCCTTCCACCTTCACCGGGGTGCCAGAGAATCCCTGCAGCGGGTGTTCGACCTTTTTTGACTTTCCTTCGTCAAGGCCCATCTTTCGGAAAGCTTCGAGGAACAGGATATCAGCTGAGCTGCCGTTATCCACTAAGATCCTCTTCACTTTGTAATCTCCTATAGTCATGGCGATGACCAAGGCATCGTCATGCGGGGTCTGTACCCCTTCCAGATCATCGTCTGAGAAGGAGATGACTGTCCCCGTCTTTGCCTTCTTGTTCGACCATTCTGCCACATGTACGCTCCTCGCGTAGGCCTTCGCCTTCCTGGCAGAGACCGAACTCTCTCCTGCGGCCGGGCCTCCACAGATGGTTGCTATAACTCTTGTTGGGCTCTTGTTCTCCTCCCGAGGCCGGCGTCCATCTCCCTCTGGTGTCTGGTTTCTCCGCTGTTCTTGGTTTCCTCTGCGGGCGAGCCCCCCTCTTTCATACCGACCTGCACCATCTCTCCGACGGTTATCTCTCCGGCCAGTGCCTTCTGGAGCCAGCTCTTTCTCCCGATCTACAAATCTGCCTAAGTATCCCCTTCTGATCATTCCTTCTATCTCCCCCTTGAGATGCCAACAGTCCTCGGTGTCATGGCCGTGGTCTCTGTGGAAGTGGCAGTATCTATCCACATTGCGTCTTTCTGGATGTCGCCCCATCTTTCCTGGCCACTTCATGGCCCTGGCATCTGGAGAATCTTTTATCTGCATTAACACCTCTGTTCGCCTTCGGTTCAGGGGTGCATACCTCTCAAACTTCCTAGGTGGACTGGGGGCCCGACTGCGCTCGGACTTTCGTCTTTTTCCTTCTTCGACGGGTTTATCATCAACCCTTAAGGGCCTCTTCCTCGCCGCCTTCCTTTCGACTTCTTCATCTGCCTGGAGGGTTTCTTCCATCTGGATGTACTTATCGCATCGCGCCCTCAGCTCCGTCAGATCTCTAGGCGTATGCTTCGCCAGGGACCTCTTCAATTCCTTGTCCTTGACGCCACCTAGCAGGGCCGTGAACTCCTCCTTCGGGTCTAGGCCCCTGATTGTGATCTTTTCTTGTTGGAATCGCTTCATGTAATTCCGCAGCGATTCCCCTTCTTGCTGTTTGACGTTGGTTAGGTTCAACGTAGTCTTCTGGAGGGGCTGGCTACTAGAGAACCCCTTCACGAAGAAGTAGCTCAGGTCGCTGAAGCTGTGGATCGACTTCGTCGGTAGTCGGTTATACCACAGCCTCGCCGCCCCCCTGAACGTCAATGGGAGGGCCCGACACATAATATTTTCCGAGATGCGATGGAATTGCATGGCGACCTTAAAACCTTCCAAGTGATCGACGGGGTCCCCCGACCCGTCATAGGTGTCGTACTTGGGCAGGCGGAAACCGACTGGGAGCGGGTCCCTCATGACCTCGTCAGCTAAGGCCGTATCATTGGTGAGGTCGGGCTCGCGGTTCCCTGTCTGGTTTTCTGCCACCTTTCTGATCTCGTCCTTCAGGTCCAAGATCATCCTCTTTAATCCTGAGTCCTCGGATCTCTGCTTGTCTCCTTGGTGCTGATCCCCATGTGGGTCTCTGGCGGCGCGTCGCATCCTACTTCGGGGCGCGGGACTCTCCCATGCTCAGTTTCGAGGATCGCGGCCGGCCCTCGTCGATCCCGTACTGCTTCGGTCTTCTTCTCGAGCCCTCTCGAACTGGACGTGAGTCCCTGGGGGTGCTCCGCCGGTCTTATGGGAGACAGCTTTGGAGACCTCCCTCATAGTCTCTGCCATCCGGTTGTATTTGTTCTGGAGGTCTTCGAACTGCTGCCTTGTCACGTACTCCTGGGCCGCGGGAGGCTGATGGTCGCTGCCTTCCCGTACTGAATATCCAGCCGACCGCTGGTATCTGACGGACACTTCCCGGTCATCATGACCTCTTTCTCGTCCAATCTCCGCCGAGGGAGGAAGCTCCCCTGAAGGTTCTTCCCCCATGTCTACGTTGGACGTCGCTCTCGTCCTTCTTCGGTTGTAGGTTCTTCCCACCATTACCGTCGTTCCCACAGACGGCGCCAATCTGTTGCTGCCAAAAACCCCGCTAGTCCAACCTACACAAACACAGACGACGGAGGCCCGGAACTTTGTCCGGGGTTAGTCCTCCGACGCTCAAGTCAGGGTCGGACGCACAGTTCAATAAGGGAGTAATGGTGAGGGTCTCAGAGCTTACCTTCCCCTTTCTTCCGTGCCTTCTTATATAGCTCTTTGGCCTTAGGGTTTTTCCCCCTTCGGCCTTCTTAGAGTCCTACTCGAATACGTCCAACCTTCTGGGGGGAATATTCCCCTCATGCAGACGACGTGATCCCGCATGATTCTGCGGACGTGCCTCGGTGATTGCGCGTGCTCGAGTGTGAGTGGTCTCTTGGAACCTTCGTCTGGCGGTGGACACGTGTCTCAGAGGCGACACGTGTCATGGCCCCCACCGAGAGGTTATTTTGGCTATATCACCACCCAATGAGAAATCATGATTAGATGATCATTTGTGCTGAAGATGATGTAAAAAGACACAATATGATAAAATACATACGGGTGACTGGAAAAACTATGCAATGCTGATCTTAGCTTCCGTAGATCGAACAGATTAATAGTTGCATCTGAAGATGCTGTAGCGAGAATCCATTCACTAAATGGATTGAAAGATAGATAATTCACCTGGTGCAAGAAGAAGAAACTATTACTAGAAGTGATTTTGTAAATGGATGAAGAAACATACATATATAAGATCTTTGTTTCACAAATGGTAGGATAGGAACAGGACCTACTAAAATGAAAATGAAAATGTTAATTGGTAGATTAACATTAAACATAAGGAACAGAAACAGAAGCCAATCCAATCAAAAATAGGAAACTATAGTTCAAACTCTTGAATTATGTGATGTATCCATTATCACTGCCATATACAACTGCTTGATTAGTGATCATTACAAAGGAATTCATCATCAAAATGGAAGATCAGTAAGGAACAGAAACAGAGGCCAATCCAATCAAAAATAGGAAAATAAGAATTAACTCAAATCCATAACCATATTGAATATATTAAAATAACTGAAAATTAAGTGGGAAATGTAACTTAGTATCTAGTCTGCGTTTCAGCTATCCTCCTACCCCAAGAGCTTCCTAGATAGTCCCCCTTCGTTTTTAGTTGAAAAGTTCTTGTGATCAAGTCTCTCCTTTATGTATTGATTAAAAATATACAACAACAAAACATGGTGTTAACTCTAAAGAAATATCAAAAAAAAAAAAAAAAAAAAAAAAAAACTCTGAAGAAGGCTCCAAAGATGGGATTTGGCTCGTCTCTTATTCCTGACTGTCCAATTTCCTACCAAGTCCACCTAGGATTGCGACTCTTATCCATCCAATGGTTCCATTGCAAGTACAAACCTCAAAACCGCCTCACTTTTCCAAAAACCACGAGTGTTTTGGTTTTTGAAACCACAACTGTTTTTTGAAACTCACGCCGCCAATACCCCCAATACCCTAACTCGTCTCCCCATTCCGCACTCTCAGAACTGAACTGAAAGAAGAAAGAACAAGGCGGTGAAACCCTCCTTGCGAAAACAGAGCTCTACAACTCCATTCCTCACTCTCGAGTTTCAACCCTCCTTGCGAAAACTAGAGCTTCAGCCCTCTCTCTCTCTGTGGGACGAAAGCTATTAGAGACGGTGAAGCCACTATCACAAGAAGGAAACGAAGTAGGTTTGCATTTTTAAGAAACAAAGAAAGAATTCAACAGAGAGACCCCCATGACCTCAAAGTTCAAACTCAATTCCTTTTTGGGGTTTAGAAAATTGGATCAAACTCAGAAGAAATAGAAAACATTATTCAAGTCAAAAACCCACATGAATTAATTGATTAATGGTAATAATCAATAATCAACAATCAATTTGTCTGTTAGATCAACATTTATTTATCTGTTATCTTAAAATAACAGATGGCTTTTGGGGCATGTATCTTGCCTGATTGATTTCTCGATCAACATTTATCTCCTGTGCTGTCTCCACAGGATATAACAATAAAGAAGCAAATGGATAGATAGATAAGAGAATCCGAGTCCCGGTCCTTCTCGTTACCCCCCCCCCCCCTTTTTTTTTTAAAGGTAAATTGCATGTGTTAAGAAAAAATAAAAAACAAAAAAACAAAGAGAAATGAAGGAGGAGAGACCTTAAATCAAACAGGGCAAACCTTGTATTACAATCCTTGTGATATAAAAAAAAAAGCTTTAGTAATTTGGAAAAGATGTTATAAAAAAAATTAAGTAGTCCAATCTCGAGATCAAAGAAAATACAGGACATTTTTCATGCGATGACTTTTCTGCAAAAAATTTCTCACTACTGGATGGGTGAGGTTTCTAAAGACTGTAGCACCACCGTCATCATTCGACTCTGATACTTTCTTTGAAAAATCCAAATGTGTACCGTCTATATTATCGACTTGATGGGTCACCTCCATATTATGGCTCAACTCAACTTGTTCAGTCACCTATGCTTCAACGAAATAACGGAATTTTCAAGGTCCTCAGCTCCTTTAAAAGATTTGGGAATCAAATTTTCGATCAATCTACCATTATCCTCTCCATCTACCACATCAACACTATCTAGCATAGAAGATTGATCCACCTCAGCTCTAGTCTTAATCATACGATCCTCCTCTTCATTGGTAGGCACAAAATGAGGGGAGGAAAGCAAATTCCCTAATTCCGCTACCCTCAAAAAAGTAAACGGACCTTAGCCAAGGCACCTCAAAAAAGGAAATGGACCCTTAGCCAAGGCAATCTCATCCGCTTCAATAGGAAAGATTGAGACTGAACCACCACCTTCTCCAGATAAAACAGCCTTAGAAATAAGTGAAGAAGATGAATTGGCCTTATCCACCAACTTGAGTGCACAATCCCCTTTGGCCGAGAGAGTCTCTTTCCCTAAAATTTCTCCAACAATTTCTCCATTCAACTCTCCTTCCAATAACATCTCCTCATTCAAAATCAATGGAGAGTTTACCATTGACGGAACTCTTTACCCCTCAGCTGGTAATTTCTTCAAATAGATTAATTGGGGCTTTGGAAACGACTAGATCTTGTAAGAATACTGTCTTCGTTTTTCCACACACGGTAATCCTCCGCCACCTGATCCTCTCTCTCTCTCTCTCTCTCTCTCCATCTCTCCAGCCAAAATACAAAGACCCTTTGGCTTGAATCTCTTGATCCAAGTGCGGTCAAGACGTTCACACACAGACTGTTTCTCCTTCGATGGCTTATGGGTGGATTGGAATATTCCAGGTCTGACTGTTGACTGGATCATCCGATCCAAGGGTCAAATCATCATACTATATGGACGGTCAACATTGAGAAATGCTATGCTGACACAACTCAAAAGGAAGTTCTTGATGGATTCCACTCTTCTTCTTCTTAGCGTACATTACCCAAGTCTTGCCTATAGTTATTTAAGCGAGCATCACATGGTAAGGCAATGATACAACTGTTCATAATGCTTCAATTTTGAGGTCTTTCTCATATCGTTCGATCATTGCCTCACCTCGTCTAGGTAACTATGGGCCAACCTGGGCATTAAGGAGAGGAGTTGAATCCCTGTTTGATGCACAGGATCTTATCACACTTGGATCATCCTTACCTAATTTCGTTTGTATTATCAATTATTTTTAAAATTTTATTTATTTTATTTCCTGATGAAAAGATAATATGGTTTACCTTCACTTGCTTGCGCTTCGTGATCTTCTTGAGCTTCTTATTATTATCTTTCTTCCTCAAAAGAGCTCAAGGAATTCATGAACAAAGAACTTGAGACTAATCTATCAAGGGTAGTTAGCGAGAACCTCACTCGTACAATAGTAAAAGGTATCTTTATGCCAATTATCTATGGCAAAACATTGATGAGCACAACCAACAATCTAAAAGACCATCTCTCTCCTTTCCGCTTTCAATTGGCTCGGAGTCCAAAAGGTATATTCCGCGCTTTCCAGATAGGAATTCTTTCTCTTCCCGAGTTCTGTGTTCCAACTGTAGGCTTTCACTTGAAAGAGCTTGCTTTAACAAGGTAATGAAATTCTCGTATGCGTTTACCGTAACGGAACAAGAATGGGTGAGAGTTAGTCACTCCACTCTGGAACCTACTCGAACGGACAGAAGGACAGCTAACAGACAGACAGTACTTCCCGCTTGGCTTGGCTTGACTTGCTTGCTTAGTAATGAAAGAGTAAATGACCTTTCAACAAGAGACAGAGATCACTTGAAATCACTTGAAAGTACTTTCAGCTTCTTCAACTACACTTTCCCGACAACCAGAACTGGAGATGTATTCTCTGATCCACTGGCTTAGCTTAGATAAAACTCCTTCTATTTCGGTCTCTTACGTAGAAAGGATTAGGGCGGGAAGACATTCTGCCAGAACCCTTTAAACGTAGAGAACGATTAAAATCACCCTGACCATGGTGGATTAAAACCTCTAGGGAAGTGTAGAGAAGAATGTATAGCCACCAGTAACTGCTAAATTAAACGTTCAGTATTCTGCTTTCGTAGAATACCAAACAGAACTTTAGTACTGACAACCAAGTCACGAGATTCATACAAAGATTGCACAAATCTCAATCCCGAACACGGAATTTCTTCACGTGCACAAAACTTCCACAATTTGAGTGAAAAGATTTTGGTGTTGATATTTTCAACCCACTACTACCACTACTTCTGTGAGAGAACTGAAGCTCGAAGAGTTGCGATAGATGTTCCATTTCGGTCGGTTTACTTCCTCTCAAAATTGAAACGCTCAACTGTTTCCCCGCTAAAGATGATTGGAATGGAAGTTTTGAAATTTGAGAAGTTGAATGATAGTTTGGAACGGCAGGAACACGGAAGCTCAGAGATGGGTTCGGGGGCCTCTGCTGTGGTGGTCGCAGGTGCTCCGCTAACGTGGACAGCCCACCTGATGGGATACGCTTCTGTCATCACTACAAGTTAACGCGCGCCCTGTCTGGAAACGTGTCTCAGAACAATATAAAAACGTTGTGGTTCAAGGTTTCTTTGCCACGTGTCTCAATGAACATACTATCTTGTTCAGTGTTTATTTTGGGAAAAGTTTTGTGCAAGAAATGCCGAAGCTGTGCAAGACGTGAAATGTTGGTGCTCTCTAGTCCTTATGCGTTGAAGATTGCTTTTGTATATCTTCTCATTAGTTTCGTGAGATCAACAAAATTCTATCTCATGTTGATAATATTTTTCTCCTATATCGTTAATGCATGAAATTTCTAATTTCTATCCATTCGAGGAAATTGTAATTTGGTAAAGGAACTCTTACCTATTCAGTTTTCTACATCTAGACATAATCAGACGTGAAATATTCAACACACAGGTACAATTGAATTTTTTCACATCTGGTTGAGTCTAGACATAAAAAATATAAACGGGCAGAGTTCTTTCTTCCTAATAATTTATAATAAATGTGAAGAAAATTTCTAATTTATCAAGCAGGTAATTGACGAAACCAGATCCTCTTGAAGGGAAGAGTCTAGTATGTTTTCAATGATTGAGAGCCTCTTATGATGAGACTAGATAAATTCATGTATGAGACTATTCTCGAACGGTCATGGGCCTGATATTTGAAATCCTCTCTCTATTTAATTAGATTTTAAATACAAGAACTATGGATGTAGGAAAATGATTATGTACATGAACTTAATCCGATCTTTATAAAGGTGTGCCCAGATACTGAGGTATGTCTAAGTGCTCCTCAGTCCAAGAAGAGTCCAGCACGCTTCAACTTTTACATGTCATAATCGTCACAATAAAAAAGAAAAAAGAAAAAAAATAGAATAAACTAGGAGGGAGACTCAAAACCCTCATCACTAATAAGTACTAAGTACCACCAGGATCCTGACCCCCTCTTGCTTTTACCTAGGGGTGTCAACGGTCCGGGTTGGTGCGGTTTCGGTCCGGTTCCACCGGTTTCGGTGTGACTTTGGAACTAACCGAAACCGCCCCATTAAGGAATTATCGGTTTCGGTCCGGTGTCGGCTTCGGTGCGGTTTGGGTTCGGGTTGTACCGGTTTGGATTTATCAGGTTCATTTCGGTTTGGATCGGTTTTTTAAACCGGTATGGACCATTAGCTTGGGCACTTGGGCTTGGGCGCTTGGGCAGTTGGGCTTGGGCAGTTGGGCTTGGGCACTTGGGTTTTGACAGGTTGAACTTGAATAGTTGATAAATGTTGGGCTTGGGCACTTGGGCTACTGTTGGTCCAGTTGGACACTTGGGGCCTTGGGCTTCTCCCACTTGAGAGTTGGCCCAGTTAGATTAATGAGTTTTAACTTTTAAGTCCGGTTTTATATCGGGCCGGTTTGGATCGGTTCCGGTTTCGGTGCACATTTCCGGTGTTTCCGGTGGCCCAATGGTCTAACCCGAACCGAACCGAGACCGGATTCAATTTTAAATACAAACCGAAACCGGCCCGATAAGCCACCGGTTCGGTTTGGATCGGGCTTAATCGGTTCGGTCCGGTCCGGTTTAACCGGTCCGGTTTAGATATTGACACCCCTACTTTTACCCATTATTCTTAGAGAATGGGGTAGGCTTCTTGAACTTTGATTCTTAAACGGGATCCATTTGCAAGTTTTTATATTTGTTAGACAGAATCATGTGCATATATAATATATATATATATATATATATATATTAACCAAGATGTTCGGACTAATTTATACACCTCCATTAATCCTAACGTAACAATCGATCGTCACAATCTCCACTTAAATCACGAATGCACAGATAAAGAATTTCTTGAACTTGAAATCGTGCGTTTAACTCAAACTAAATCAAATTCATTCATGTCATTGATCAATTAGAGGAATTAGAGGAAGTAATTATTTATTTTATTTTTATCATACTAAATCCAAACTACTTCAAATTCACTGTCCAACCTCTCCTTAAGGGGTTGCAGAGGAACTGGGCTATATATACTATGATTTCCCAAGAAAAATATATTGAAATAAAAAATCCAGAATGGAATATTGAATTGGATGTACAGAAAAAACAAACAAGCCTTCTGTTTTCAAAACGTACTTTACGTCCGAGAATTCCCACTCCAACCAATATGTAATTAACAAAACAATACCAAAATAATCTAAACCCAAATATTTAAAAACAAATGTTCAAAAGTACTTTTTTTTTGGTGAAATGAAATGTTCAAGTATGAGAAGAAAGGATCAGCAGCTGCAACGCAATAAAAGAAGCAGCAGCTGCGAGCCTGCGAGAGAGAGAGAGAGAGAGAGAGAGCCATGTGGGGTGCGTGAGTCACATGACGGAACAGGCGTTGGGGTTATCGTCGCTGAAGGCGGAGGCGTATTTCTCCTCCAGAGAGCTGGCACGTGCCAGCTTGGAGGACTGCGGGTCCACCAAAACGTTACGCACGAACCCAGGTGGGGCCTTCTTATCGTACGCACCTGGGGCATATGGGTGGGCCACCATATCGTATGGGATGTAAGGCCAGAACTCAGCCTTCTTCCCCGTCCGGTACTGGACCCGGTGCAACACCTTCTTTGGATCCACGTACCCGATGATCGTGAGCTTGTTCTTCTTGGGATCCAAATCCACTTGGGTCACACCCTTCATCCCTTCCACTGATTTCTTCACTTTCCTTTCACACCCTTCACAGTCCATCCTCACCTTTATCTCTACCGTCTATTACAAAACACAACCAAGTTAGCTAGAGACCTAAAAAGAAGATGAAGGAGTTGGGAGGAGAATAAAGGATGACAGCTGATTTAGTGGTTTTACCTGCAATTGTTTGTTCTTCTTGAGCTTCTTACTACTACTACTCCTGTGAGAGAAATCAAAGATTTCAGTGATATGATCCAGAGCACCCATTTCGTTTGATCGAACTTTCTTCGCTTGTTAAAGAAAGAAAAGTTTTGAGATTTGAGAAGTTGAAAAGGCAGATTGTGTGTATGTGTTGTGGAGCTGTAGAAGTCACACTCCCCATTTTATGCATCCCGGAGCTCGAGCGTGGACTGCGGCTCAAAGTATAGGGATAGGGTATCGTCTCATAATAAGGTTACGCGTGTTTTAGGGACACGCGTCTCCTTATGATTTCGACACGGTATGAAAGGTAGTTGCGGTTGGATTATTTCGTGGAAACTAAGTTATATGTATCTTTCATTCTTCAGAGATGCATCTTTCTCTTATTGGCTCTCTACTGGACTGAGAAAAGGTTTTAGTGTAACAAGTATCAACTAACAGAAAAGTCAAGATTCGAGGATCCGGTCGGTTCCTAAGATTTTCTTATCAAAAAAAGTCGGGCCTAAGATTTATTTGTGAGCGACTCTCGTTCTGCCACGTGTATTTTTAGTGCTTCTTTTCCTTTGGTCAATTGTGGAGCCGTGGCAGACTCAGAGTGAGTGAGATAAGCCAGTGCAGAAAAGAAACGTTCACCCTAGAACTGTCCAAATCCTCAACTTTTTTTTTTTTTGTTCTTTAATAATAAAAAAATGCCGGCAAATACTTTTGGGTTATCAGAAAGGTGGAAAGAACCCCTTGAGAGGGTGAAAAAGAATATGAAACGCAAACTATTAAAGGAAAAAAAATTTGATTAACTGATTGCAACCCTCTGTACAGTTAAAGAAATAGAATAATTCATTTCTCTCTAGGGTTCACAAATACCTTCCTAGATTATAGTATTTTTTAAAATACCCTCTTAGATTCTATTTCTTTGGTTGCCACAGGGGTTGCAGCCACAGGCAGTAGCTAAATTTTGTCCCTCCTAAGTAGTGGAGGAGGCCAGGGCTTTGATCGTGTTCCTGTTGAATGAGTCATCCACTCATAGGCATAGGCAATGGCTTGGTTAAGGGAACCCACCGAAGCCGTAGTGAAAGCAAGTCTTCATAGGCAATTGTCATTGCTTATGGACTCGAACTGTCAGTCTCTTTCTCGAGTTCCATACTTTGGAACTTTATGTTCATAACGACATCATGCTCGCTTTTGGTACTCCAGAAAAAACAAATCTTGATCGAACCCATATTGCCCAATAGATACAATCTCCTCATGGTAAGAGTTCATATGGGTTTGATGTACTTTTACCTTCCACCAATGTCCCAACATTCAATTTAGGTCGAAGCATAATTAATTAGTAGCCTTAGCGGTGATGGAATGAAACAAGAGAAACTGGATCCAATATCATATGAAAAAAGGTCAATTTAGGGAGAAGAATGGAATTAGACATTGAATCTAATTCACTCTATATTGTCTTTTTGGTACCCTTAGATTATTTTCAATTAAATATGTGAACATACCTATACCGACTGGGTTTCTTTGGTTGCCTCTTATTCTTCCTTTGTTCATTTTTATCAATATATGACTCGAAAGAAACTCGGGAAGATTTGATTATGTCTTACAGAATCAGATAGACAACCTCTTTGTCTCAAGGCACCTGGTAGTTGTTCTTATTCCTCTTCCCCTATTTGTGAAGTTGAGGTTTAATGGAGCAATTCAATGGTGGGTTAAGTTGCATCAAACTTAATACTGATGGCAGTTCTCTAGGAAATCCGGATCATGCAAGTGTGGATGGAGTTTTCAAAGATTGTTATGGTGTTTCCCTTGGATTAGGGGTGTCAATTCCTAAACCGAACCGGTAAAACCGGCCGGACCGAACCGATAATAACCCGGACCGAACCGAACCGAAGCCTTATTGGTTCGGTTCGGTTTCGAGTATTGTAACCCCAAAACCAAACCGAACCGCACCGAAAACCGGATGAACCTGAAACCAAACCGAAACCGGCTCAAAACCCAGACCGAAACCGAAACCAAACCGGTAAGAAACCGAAACACTCCAAAATTCATTAAAAAAATCAAAATTTGAATAGTTTTGTATACATTTGTATGGAAAATCGAATCCAAACTAAACCAAAAACCAAAACCAACCCGGTTACAAATCGATTTAAGAAACCGAAGTTCAACAATTCATCATTTGGTTGTTTCCTAATGGCTCATACCGGTTTAAAAAACCGATCCAAACCGAAATGAACCTAATAAATCCAAACCGGTACCAACCCGAACCCAAACCGCACCGAAGCCGACACCGGACCGAAACCGATAAATCCTTAATGGGTCGGTTTCGGTCACTTCCAAACTCACACCGAAACCGGTAGAACCGGACCGAAACCGCACCAACCCGGACCGTTGACACCCCTACCTTGGATCTTTCTCAAACTATGTGGGGTTCAAACAATTTTTGTGGATGAATACTTTTCGTTTTATATTGGAAAAGTTTGTTAAAATAACAATATTAAGTTCTGGACAGAATGCAACTCTCAGGTAGTGGTTAATTGTGTGATACATCAATCAATTCCTTGGAAGTATAAGCAATTAAGGACTCTATCATAATGGTTATCTGGAATCAATCTCTTGGTATATTTCTTGGCTTCGGAGAGATGAATGTAATAATTGATTTATTAGCCAAGAGAAGTACAGCCCATCTTTTCTCAACCAACAGATAATATGGAATTCTCGAGCAAGACGTCACTATCGATTTGATAGCTATATAAGGTCTTAGGTGTAGGAAGAATTATTGCTTCATTTGGGGCTTAGAAGTAATTGATGATAGCAATGTTAGAGGTGATTTCCACTAGTCTTTCCATAGCCTCAATTGTTCATGATGTTAGAACTATTTTGGATTTGAATATGATAACCTAATAGAGGAATCCACATAGAGAAATAAGAATATGAAGGAATCGAAATAGTGGAAAAAATAGATCCCTAAATCAGAATATAACCTCGCACAATAACTAAAACACATATAGAAAAGAGACTGAAATAGGGTTTCAAATTGGAGAAAAGGGAATATTTTTATAAGTGTAAATATGATCTTAAAATAATGAATGGTATCCCATCTGCTTAGATCTTCTACAAACTTTTCACCTTTAAAATTCTCACATACACAATACTGTTAGGAAAATTTATGCTTCTAAAACCATGAAAGTATTAAAAGTGACAACTGTGGTAATCATTAACTTATATTTATAATGAAATCCTCAAAATCCTATTACATTTTCATAATTAATTAGCTATAAGTTTCTTAAAATCGAAGTGAATCTACTTGAATCCAATATCTAATAAATCAATCAGTATCAATTATGCTCACATGAAAACCCTAACAGGTGATTCTCTCAACAATGACTCATGGAGATATGCTGTGATAAACATCATCATATATTTCCTATAATTTTGTTATCTATGATTCAAGCTTTTCATTGGTCAGACTCTATTGTTTAGATATAGCTTTATGAAGATATAAGAATCCCACATAAGTATCAGTTGGGCCTCGTGTTTTCTAAGAAAATAAATAAATAAATAAAAACTTCTTGTCACCATAAACGATGAAATTTTATCATCTGTACATATCACATGACAATTCCGATTGAGCTAAAACTTAATAGACAGATAGATGCTATAATCTCTTACATAGAATTTACAGAAATTGCCAAGAAGCCATCTTTTTTCACAGGGAAATTAAACGTTACATAGATAACTCTTGAGTTTATGGTTAGTTGAACGATCACATGACAGAACAGGCGTTGGGGTTATCGTCGCTGAATGCGGAGGTGTATTTCTCCTCCATGGAGCTGGCACGTGCCAGCTTGGAGAACTCAGGGTCCACCATAACGTTGCGCACGTACCCAGGTGGGGCCTTCTTATCGTAGGCACCTGGAGCGTATGGATGGGGTACCACATCGTATGGGACGTAAGGCCAGAACTCAGCCTTCTTCCCCGTCCGGTACAGGACACGGCGCAACACCTTCTTTGGATCCACATACCCAGTCACCGTGAGCTTGTTCTTCTTTGGTTCCACTTCCACTTGGGTCACTCCCTTCATCCCTTTTACTGATTTCTTCACTTTCCTTTCACACCCTTCACAGTCCATTTTCACTTTTATCTCCACCGTCTGTTACAAATTAACCAGAGTAGTAGTCTTAAGTTAGAGACCAAAGATAAAAAAAAAGAAGAAGAACAACAAGAAAGGAGGAGGGTATATAGCTAATCCTAAGATTTAGTAGTTTACCTGCAATTGCTTCTTCTTCTTAAGCTTGTTCCTACTACTTCTTCTGTAATAAGAGAAATCAAAATAGTCAGAAATATGATCCAGTGCACCCATTTTGATCGATTGCTCGATCTTTCTTCGTTTACTAAAAGTAAGTCTTGAGATTTCAACAGATGGAAACGCAGATGCCAGATGGTGTAGCGTGTTGTGGAGATGTGGAGATGTGGAAATCACTGCACTCACTCCCCCATATTTATAGACCGCGGAGCTTGATGAGAGCACACTGCTACCCATGTAGGGCTCTGCCTTCGTCAAATGTTGACGCGTGTTACTCGGGACACGCGTCCCCTTTATGATATCAACACGTGGTGATTGAGGTCTCGCATCGTCATCTTATCTTATAATTAGCTCCACTGATCAGTACTCACCGAGTAGTGTAGTGAAGAGGTTTACTGTAACAGCCAACAAGAATCGAGAAGATCCGAGGGAACGATTCTGGTTCTCCCACGTCCATTTGTTGGTTCTTCTTTCCTTATGATTAATGGGGAGACGGAGAAAAGTCTAATGTGATAAGGGTTGGCGCAGAAGAGATGAGTTGGCATTAGATGATTCGAAAGCCCAAACCCCCGAAATGATATAGACATGGTCGGGATAAGGAAAAGAATGGAACCTTGTAGAATATTTGCAAAGGAATCTTGTAGAATCACCGTGGGGAGAACTCTTTCGATTGGACCTTTGGAAACTGACTTAGGAGGAAGGCACTAGGTAAGAGTGTCGTGGTGGCGGTTTCCAGCGGGTTGGGGGCAATGGGGATTGAGTGGGTGAGCCGGTATCAAATGCCAAGTGTGAGTTGCCAACTATTCAGTGAATAAGGAAGGGTATTTAAGAAAAAATAGACACAGGTGCTGGCACATGACATGTTCATTTTGGTGAACGTTCGTTTAAATTTCAGTTTGTTATTGTGTTAAATCAATAAGGTTCGTTTGTTTAGAGGGATGGGATTTTAAAGGATGGAATAGTTGTTAAACTATTTTATCCTTTTAGATTTGAACTCGTTTGATTATTTGGGGCAGAATTTTGGATCGACAATATTAAAATTTGAGTTTTTCTTGTCGATCTACCTGGCTCTCAATTTCTCCCACCTCAATCCCTTGCAAAGTCCAACCAAATCAGTAGGACTTTGCAGGGAAATTTTGTTGAGGATCAACCCTAATCCCTCTGTACAAAGTGTGTTGGTGATTGCGATCTTTCATCGTCCTTGCAACTCATCAAAAAAAAAAAAAAAACTATGCAGGGTTCCTGCAAGTCATCTTAAGGAGAAAAAAAAAAAAAAACCTTGGGATTTCTGTCCATGAGAACCCAAGAAGTTTTCGTCCTGAACTTAGATTTGAGAAGATTAATTTTTAAACCGTGCTGGCACATTCACTGAAACGCTTAACGAAGGTCAGCCATCAATCCGATTATCTCAATAAGAAAAAGATGAGAGAGTCCCTGAATCCCTACAACTCATCTTAAAAATAAATAAATAAATAAATAAATGATGGTGAGATTTCTGACCATGAGAAGATGGAAGAAGGTAACAAAGAGGATGAGAGAGGGATTTCAGAAATTGAGAAAGGAAGAAGAAATTAGGAAGAAGATGAGAAAGGGGTTCAGAAATTGAGAAGGAAAGAAGAAATTAGGTATTGATCTAGGACAATAATTGTTTTTTATTTTTTATTGATATCCTTCTAAGATATTCACTATCATCATGTTCAATCTGAGTCCATTGTCTTGCACATTTTTGAAATACATATGTGAGAAAGTACCTAGTTTCGCTTAAATTGCAAAAGATCCTCATAATTCATCAGATATATATGATCCTGGGGATTGGATTAAGAAAATGTATTGCAAACCCTAGTAAATATGGGTGAAAGTTAATACTGATATTAAGTACTACATGCGTCCAACTATAAAATCAAATCAATATTTAGACAACATTTAATTTTTTTTCCAATGCAAGTATCAACAATAGTGAAGTTGTGGATCCAAGGTTAGAGCTAAATTGTGTCAATTTTAAGGATTGAAGACTTGGAATCAGATCGGTTGAACTGGTCTATTCAGATTCAAATCCGTGGTGGCTGATTCATATCGGAATCCGATGAAGCCAACCTTGGTTCTAGCCAATCCCTATCCAAAATCTAAGGGTAGGGTAGGGTATATTTTGGCTGATTCAAGTCGGAGCCTCACGTATCCTATCAAATTCTAGTCACTTCCAAAATCCAGGGGTGGGGCATATTTTGGCTGATTCAAGTCGGATCACCGGTCCCACTCATCCCATCTAATTCCAATAAATATTGGTCGGGATTTTGATCTATAGATCACAATTTATTCTTATCCTACGTTAAATTGGGACCGGATCAATCTAATCTGGATTGAAGAGGGAAATTCTCTGGCGGCCTCATAAGCCCACTCCTAACCCTAGCTCTTGCTTTTACCCATCTCCGGATAATGTGGCGACTTCATGAATATCCTTTGCCAAGATCCATCTGCAAGTTACTATCTCCCAATAACTGTCAAATGGAAAAGGTTGCACGGTACCTTCATTTTCTCTCTTTCTTGGTGGCTACTCCAACTCTGCTAGCGACATGGAGGCTATGTTTGGTTGCCACCAAATAAAAAAATAAAAAATTTATAAAAAACATTATATCAAAAATCAATAACTTGGACATTACGCCTGAGCCACGCCCAATAAGGGTGTACCTTATCACTTAATTGATTATATATTAATTCAAAACTATTTTCTCTTACCAAATTTAGATCAGATCTTTGAAGAAATCATTTTCATATGATGTCTGAATCATTCACTCAATCTTTAAAACTATTGTAAAAGGAGAAAAATTGAATAGATTTCAAATGTATATCGCACTGTATGAAAATGATTTTCGTACGTATTCAAGACCCTTTCCATATAGTCACGAACTGAGCTATATGTATTATGCTATCCACAAGAAAATAATATTTAAATTGAAAAAAAAAAAAATACAATCCTTCTGTTTTTCGAAGCTTACTGTACATCAGAGAACTCCCACTTGAACCAATATGTAAACAATAATAAAATATTGAATTAAATTTGATACGATATCAAATTTGACGCGTGTCATTTTGGACACGCGTCTCTTTAATTACATCGACACGTTGCAGCTGTGGTTGCGGTGGGATATTTCGTTGAAAGTGGACATCGCATCTTTGTCTTATTAGCTCTAGTGAGTACTGTACTGACAAGAGTCAAGATTCAAGGGAAAAGGGGATAAAAGGTCGGTTCCTAAGATTCTGCCACGTGTTTTGCTGGTCCTCTTTCCTTATGGTCAATGGGGAGCCGTAAAAAAATGGGGAAGCAGGGCCAGGGCAGAAAAGAAGTGTTCACACTAGAATAGTCGAAAGCCTTCACCAACAAAACTAGGCGAGGAAGGAAGTAAGGGGATTGGCGGGTTGCGCCGTGGCGGTGGCGGTGGCGGTGGCCGTTTTTTCCTTTGCTGATAGGGGCTGTGGGGGATTGGGTGCGCCAGGAGCAAGTGCCAACTGTAAACTGCCTATTATGCATACAGTGAAGATATAGCGTCCCGACGAAAGTCGGCTAGCGTTATTGCACATTGCCCGGCCGTGCTTTTCAAGTTTAGAGGTGTCAAAGGGTCGGTTTGGCCCGTTTAAATTAAAGTTGAATCGATTTTTAGTGTAAAAATGATAAAATCAAAATCAAATTAATTAGAGAATTGCGGTTGGCTCCAATTTGTTTTAAGTTCAGTAAAGTTTGGTTTGATTTCTTCTGCCAGTTTGATTTCGATTATTTGTTCAATTTGAATTTAATTTTTTATATAAAATGAAAAATTATTAATGTAATAAGAATCTGTTATTTATCCAAACATAACAAGATATCAATTATCCCATAAAATTACGATTATAGATATTATTCAGAATAAATTTATGAGGATAAATGAGTAAAATCACATCCATTCCTAGAAATTAAAGAAAGCCTATGAAAAAACAAGAATTTTACCTTAAATTTTTTAACAAAGGATTGAATCGTAATTCCTTGTCTCTTGTTCCCGCTAAACCAACCATCGCCATCTTCTCTTTTCTTCCCCTCTTCTTGTCTCTCGCTTGTTGCCCAACCATAGACTAGAGCATCTCGTTCCCCAGAATATCATGCCTCTGTGATGCCTTAATCGAAGAATAGAGCTCTCCACTTTGAATATTTCTCTTTCCCAGTTAAATCATTCTTCTCAATTTCTTTGGTGGTGGGTTTAGCAATGGATTAATGGCCCTTTATTTATTTATTTTTATTTTTTTCAAAAAACAAAGAAAAGCATTTCCATGGTTGATTGTGTTTTGACGAGTTCATCATCAGAGTTAGTGTAAGTAGCTTAGAAAATCAGTGGAATGCAATACCCAAAGAGAAAATTTCATTAGAATATATCACCTGAAATTTTTTATTAGAAATGTCATTTGAACTTAATATTCTTTGTATAAGTAAATCTATGTTGTGGATTTTCTTAATAGTATTTAGTTTATAAATTTTGTTGCAGAAAATTAAGAACAGAGTGAAGATACTAAGTAATTTAAGAGAACCTGCTTCAGCAGAAAGCCTGGACATGTTCACACTCATCTATGCTGACATTATGGAACATCAACCTGATTGCCCAGTATGTAATATCAACACATCCTCGATGTAATTTTTTTTTAATCTCAAGTATGTTCTAAAAATTGTGCCCCTTGAATATTTACTAATGCCTAGTTGATTAATTAGGGAAGAAAATAATATATCATTCATTATTTATAATTCTACTTTGTATTTCATTTCATTGTCTTCCAAAGAATGTGCAATGTGAATATATTATTATATGGAATGCAGCCTGAGGTCATGGAGAAGCTTATGGAATTGCAGTAAGGCATACCACTGAAGGATGCTAAAGAGGTAATCAAACCATTTACATTTTCTGACTGGTATATATTCCTCACAATCAAACTCAAGCATTCTTTGTGATCCAGAACCATAATAATTCTCAAAATTTTATTGAGACAACTCTCAAAACTTTTATGTTTGGGACTTCACTAACAGTTATGACCCCAATGGGTGTTACATCTATTGCACAGCAGCTCAGTTTGCGCTCAAATTTTTGAGATTCTTGTCCACGTCGCCCTCTACCTGAATCAATATTTGGTCCAATCAGTCTTCAATGTGAGTCACAATAATGATTTGAAATGTGGTTTATAATCAATTTGGGCCTCAGAAATGTTTGGATGTATGTTTGTGACCTGCCACTAAATTCAAAAATTTGTCTGCTTCAAAGAAAATCCTATACATCCAATGGTCAGAATTACAAAATATGTCCTCCATGTTGCTGAAAATTGTTTTCTAGTTGAATGATATTAGTTGCTTGAAGAATTTCCAATTGAAAGGGGCAAACCAATGACAATAGATCCCCTTGCTTCTTTATAACAAATTCTCATGACTTGTTTAGCAGGAATGCTATTATATTAGTTATATTGAATAATGTTTTCCACTCAAGGCGAGGATGTGTTGTCGATGATTCTGTATCATATATGAACTGTGAGATCATTATTTGAGTATTGACTTCTTGAAACCACCTATGTTTTTTATTTTTATGACTTGAGTCTCTCTCTCTCTCTCTCTCTCTCAGTGAGAAACTAAACTCTGGACCATTGGACGAGATCATTTCAATTAACTTCTAATAATTTGGGACTACTTCCTGGGAAATAGAAGAAGCGATAAGTGCACTTGTTGTCTTTTTTAAATTGATTACTGGATAATTAGAGGGTCACCACAACTTCCTTTAAAAATTCTGGATTCAAGAAACCAATATATGAACCATGGCTTAGGATTTGGAAAGATTTTCTTTGAGTCAAAAACTATAGACTTGTGACATTACTTAGATGTATTCCTTACAAGAGGAATAAAGTGGTTTTTTTTAACTACAAGTATCAAGGTTCATGGAGCTCCTAGCTAGGTTGAACGGAGAGAGATGCATAATATGTGGAGAAAACTGGAAAAATATTTAACTGTTTTTTTGTTAAATATTGTTTTTTGCGTAATGATTTTCATTACTGTACCATAATACGAATCTGAAACTACAAAAACTGGATACTAATGGTTGTATATATTTCTAGTCCTATAATGGATGTCTTTTTCCATAATTAAAAAAAAAAAAAAAAAAAAAAAAAAAAAAAAAAAAAGCATTATTCATTATCTTATTTGCCAACTTTGTACTAAATCCTTGAGTGATGTCCTCATCAAATGACAAATCTCAATAAGGCTTCATTTGGATTTGGTGAACTGTTGAGCTCCTATAGTCAAATTTGTCATTTGAATGAGAGACTTGGCTTGAATTTATATTTTTATTATTCTCATGATTTGTGCCCTTGATTTTCATTATTAATTTGTATTGCAAGTCTTGAACTCCAGATTGGGGTTTTTTTTGTTTTCGATATGCATCAGTAACATATCAAAACTGCTCTCATTTGCTTTTATGTATAAGTCTTTAGCTCAAATAGGTAGAGCATTTGAAAATTTTCTCAAGTGATGGTGGTGCGAATCCATCAAGACTCATTGAATGTTTTTTTGTCAAATTTTTTTTATCCAATCTTGGCGCGAAATAGGGATTGGTTCACATTCTCGATGCATTGGCACATGAGACTATTGGCCTAAAAAAAATTTTAAAAAAAATTGTTTTGGGGGAAATTGTTTCCCCTAAAGGACCGTAAATACATTTGACCATGAAATAGCTCTTGCTAGCTATTTGCATATTTCATAGTGTTAAAATTAAATAAAAAAAAAAAAAAAAAAAACCCACTAGTGATTAGATTACTAAATGAGATCATAGACTAGACATTATGGAATTTATTCATGTCAACATTTGGATCCGTTCCCCTAGTCAACATGTTAGTGCATGTGAATAACTGGTGGGGGGAATCTAACAAAACAATCCAAATTTCATCAAAATCTATATCATTTGATCTGATCTCCACAAGTTTTGACCTAACATACATATTTGACTAGGATTACTAAATATTTCAAGACTGATCAAGTTATACCTGTTTGGAATAGAATTATCATTAAAATGCCCTAAATGCTAACCCATTAGCCTTTGTTTTAGCCTTTAAGTAATTAATAGAACACTTCAATACCGCTTTAGGTTTCCTAACTTTTGTGTTTGACCAAGATATCCAAAATTCTCTTAAAAAAAAAAAAAGGGTATATCCGGTGTACAAGGCTCTTACATGTGCGAGGTCTTGAACCCTAAACCTACATAATTAGTACATATGCCCTTAAATGACCACAATATCTCATTTTTTAAGCAATATAAGCTCAAGTATGATAGAATCTCATGAAATATTTCCCATTTCATCAAAATATCTATCATTTAATTCAAATATGTCCAAACCATAAACCATAAAACCTAAACCCTTGACATATTGTGTTTCTAAAGTCATTATAGTCTATCAAAATTTGTTAACATTATATAAATTTCATAAAATTTCCTATCATTTGACCTAACTTCAATAAGTTTGACAAAAATGTTCAAATTGCACCTAAGTATTTGACCAAAATTGATCAATATATCGTAAGGTTGACCAAAAAAAAGAAATAGTTTGACCAAGATTATCAAATGTTTTAAATTTGATTGAACTATTCCTTGAATTATCCCTAATCATAATAGAAATACCACTAATATAGTAATATGCCCTAAATGATTATAATATCCCATTTTTTAACAATATAAGCCAAGGTGAAGTGGAATATGGCAACATGATTAGTGTAAATGGTTGGGGGGGTGGCTTTTGGGCAGATTAAGAACTTCCCATAGGGCTCAGTCAGGTAAACAAGTCAAGCTTGGTCGTTTTCTGTCGGTTCACACCCTTACATCATGAATGCCCAACGATTAAAAGAGTCGGGCTCAAGCCCGACACGTTTATTAAATGGACTGGGCTAGGCTTTAAAAGGTTGGCTAGGTTTGGGTAGCCAGGCCAGGCCTAAAATTGACACTCTTTAACCCAATTACCATGTCCAGCTGAACTAATTGACTAAAACCATTTCCATGCTGTGCCTTACATTTCATAATTAACCATTTAATTGATCAAATAGTTAGAGAGAGAGAGTTAGTTGGGAGATTGTGGATTGGTATCGGATTGGTCAAGAATGGGGATCAATCTTAGGCACTTAGTCAATACCAATCTGATCTGGATAATTTTTACCGATCCATTACGATTCTTAAAACCATGATCCGGAGCCCCAATTTTGAAGGGTGATAAAATTCTAGCCCACGGAGAGAGAGAGAAAGAGAGAGAGATTGGGAGAATTTGATTCCTATAAAATAGGGAGAGGAAAAAGGAAAAGGAAAAGGCATGATGAAGTTGGTTGTGCTCAATTACATTTTAATCCTTTCTTAAAAAATTGAATTAAATCTTTTGGTTTTCTCATGAGATTTTTTAAAAAGATAATGAAATATCAAATTTTTCCCTTCTAATTGATTAAATAATATCACACTACTTATTACATATTAGTCTTTTCACCATTTTGTTATTTTTCCAAACATAACCAACCCGTGTTACATTAATAATGATCGATTTATTTCAGTTTTGGTCCAGGTTTTGAGTCTATTCCAATTTGGTTTTGGGTTCATTTGGTTTCCGGTGTAGTTCGATTTGTTAGTGGGGTTACAATCTCCCCAACCAAAATCGACCCAACAAGCCTATGGTCAGTTTTGTCCAAGTTCAATCGGCTCAGTCCAGAGTGGTTTTGTCGGTTTGATTTAGGTATTGACACCCCAGTTAAGGGCATGTTGTGTGTATTTAGATGTGCCAATGGTCAACACTTTTTGCTGGCATCCTCTTGAAAAATGGTGTGATAAAGTGTCGAACCATTTCATGTCAGGTCTACAAAAATCAAACGAAAATCAATAGTTATGGGTAGGGGTGTCAAACGGTTAGGTTGACTTGGTTTTGGTTGGATTGAATTGATTTTGATTTAAAGATGAGGGAGATCAATATCAATTCATTAAAGAACTTCGATTTTCTATTGATTTAGATTTTGATGCAATTTGATTTTGATTTTTTAACATCAATTTAAGTCAATTTATTATCAGGATTGAACTCTAATGAATTTTACATTTGTAATTACCGTACTAAAGATTTGGCAAAAATCCTTTAAATTTGTGATGAAATCATAGTTATATCATTATAAGATAATTAATACTGAAACCAATGATTAACTAATTACTAAGAAAATAAATAATATTGAAAAAAAAAAAGTAAACCCTTCTATCCAATTATTCATTTAATATGGAAATAATTTTGTATAGTGAACAAGGAGATCCATTAAAATTATTGTTACAATTTTATTTTTCTATTCATAACCTCATATTCATTGATTTGTAGCAATTCCCTTTACAATAAAAAATATTCCCACTGATATTATAAGAAATGGATAATATATTCACCTATTTATAACCTCACGATCACATTTTTTTTTATCGATTTCATTCAGTTTGGTTATTGGTCGGTTCAGTTTAGTTCGATTTTCTGTTAGTCCCCACATACCTCATTCCAAAATCGAAAAGGATTGATTTGATTTGATCTAGGTTTTTAAGGTCCGTTTCGATCGATTTTATCAGTTCGAACTAGGTTTTGACACCATACGTATACATTACTTTATGTTTTTTCCATCAAAATCAAACCAACTCAAGTTGATTCAAACGAGTTGGTCTGTTTGATAACCCTAATTCCATTCGTCCAATGGGGATATTGAAATGGGAACCATTTCAATGAAAGAGATTAATTGAGTTTAAATCTAACATTTTATAAAAGGGTTTAAAGTTCTGACGATCCTGGAGTAAAAATCTATGTTCATGTACAACTTGAATTATCACCACATTGTAGTTTCATTAGAGCTCAAATTTGACTTCAATGTCATTAAAATCAAACATAGAATGTCTTCTAATGTGTGTGTTTCATTGTGGCATGATGAATTTTGGCTGTAATCAGGTGTCTATTACATGACTATAGATCACTTTATAGTCGTTTAATTGGCATATTCGGCACTTCAGACTTTAGTACTTAATGATGATTCCTCAATTGAATCTTGTTGGAAGCTGTAAACAATTTTAAATAACAGCTCACACAGAAAAATAAGCTAGAGTGCAAGTATAATGATGGCTTTTGTAAATTTTGCATTTTTTGGTTAAGAAAAGTTCAAAATAACAGCTCATACGTAAAATCCATTTTTGTTTACCTTAAACTTCATCTAAAGAATAAAAACCAAACATATAGAAGGTGGTAAAATGATCATTTTGCGTCTCTTGTGAAAATTTCAGCCCTATTGACACGGCATTGGGCTCACATTGTTTTCAAAAATCCTTCACCCATACAAATATATGAGAAAAAGAAGCCTAAAAGATAACGTGGCCCCAACATCAGTTCACCCCTAATAATGTCATTTCATACCTAATAAAATATAAAAATCTCATCCTTATTAATGTTTTAACTAGTGCTCCCATTGACCCACAAGTTGATATATAGACTAAGCTACCTTTCAAAGAACTCATTCCTTAAATATATAATTCACTTTGTGAAGACTTTTCTCCTTTCTAATGATAGAGAAAAAAATAATTACACTAACTAGTAAGAGAATTTGACATGACCCTCTCAACGTGCACTTGGAAAACACTAATGTCACAGGGAACCCGCCACTAATTACAAAGCTCTAACAAAATATCGAGAAGGATATCACCCTTAGGTGCGAAGCAATTGACTCTATTTGTAAAGTAGCCATTTTCCTTTTGTTTTTGGGTTGGGTTGGGTTGGGTTGGGTTGGGTGGGGTGGGGTGGGGTGGGGGGGTGGTTTCATTCAACAAGTCAAAAAACCCTTAGCCCTCCACAAGATAGTGGTTATAGATCAGCTCAATTAGGAGAAAATGGTTGTACGCGAACTGAGGCTGAGCTCTATGCTACCCCCAAGAAAAATATATTAAAATTGAAAAAAAATAATAATAATAATACAAGCTCTTCTGTTTTTCGAAGCTTACTTTACATTGGAGAACTCCCACTCAAAAAATATTTAAAAAATAAAAAATATTAAAAAAATAAAACCCAAAAAGATCAAAAAACAGATTTTTTGTTAAAAAATGAAAAGAGAAAAAGAAAAAATCATGTAGTCTTCCGTCACATGATGGAACAGGCATTAGGGTTATCGTCGCTGAAGGCAGAAACGTATCTCTCTTCCAAGGAGCTGGCATGTGCTAGCTTGGAGGACTGTGGGTCCACCAGAACGTTGCGCACATACCCAGATGGGGCTTTCTTATCGTACGCCCCAGGAGCGTATGGGTGGGCCACCATTTCGTATGGGATGTAAGGCCAGAATTCCGCCTTCTTCCCCGTCCGGTAATGAACCCTGTGCAACACCTTCTTTGGGTCCACATACCCAGTAACTGTGAGCTTGTTCTTCTTAGGTTCCACGTCCACTTGGGTCACTCCCTTCATCCCGTCCACTGATTTCTTCACTTTCCTTTCACATCCTTCACAGTCCATCCTCACTTTTATCTCCACTGTCTATAACAAACCAGAGTAGCCAAGTTAGAGACCATCTAGAAAGAAGAAGAAGAAGAAGAAGAAGAAGAAGAAGAAGAAAAAAAAGAAGGAAGGGTAGCTAATCATAAGATTTTGTGATTTACCTGCAATTGCTTGTGTTTCTTAAGCCTCTTACTATTGCTACTGTAAGAGAAATCAAAGATTTCAGAGATGTGATCCAGAGCACCCATTTTGGTCGATCGATCGAACTTTCTTCTCTTACGAATGATGAAATTGAATTAGTTTGAAATTTGAGAAGTTGGAAAGGCAGTTTCTGCTGTGGAGATGTGGAACTCACTCTCCCATATTTATATACCGCGAATCTCCGACCGCGTACTGCGGCCCAAAGTAACGGGATTAGGACATTGTACTAACCATAAGTTGACGCGTGTTATTTTAGATACGCGTCCCTTTTATATATCGACACGTGTGAATGTAGGTTGCGGTGGGATATTTCGTGGAAAGAGAGTTGTTATCGGATCTTTGTCTTATTAGCTCTACAGTCCAAGTACTGTACTGACAAGACTCAAGAGTCGAGGTTTCTGAGATTTATTTCTGACAGCTACTCTCTCTTTTTGTTTTTTTGGTAATTGACAGCTACTCTCAATGGGGAGCCGAAAAAAAATGGGAAGCCCCAGCAGACTCACAGAGACGTGGGCCAGGGCAGGAAAGAACCGGTCACAATTCACACAGTACAGTCCAATGGTTTCACGAACAAAACTTGGAGAGGAAGGAAGGGGGTGGCGCCGTGGCGGTGGCTTTTTTGTGTTTTTTTTT
>NC_056563.1:26363059-26374925 GCF_013358625.1 Macadamia integrifolia | reverse complement strand
GAAGGGGGTACTAGACTTAGTAGTGGGGGATTGGGTGGGCCATGAGCAAGTGCCAACTGTGACCTTCCAAGTGCCAACTATGCAGTGAAGATAAAAGGTCGGCTGGCTTTATTGGACATTTCCTGGCCGCACCTCTGGCGTGTGAAGAGCGTGTTGTGCGTATTTAGGTGCGCCAATGGTCAGCTTTTGCTGGCATCCTCTTGAAAAATGGTGCGATAAAGTAAGATGGTATGAGGGATCGGATCAGATCGATTGGACTCGGTCGAATTGAATTGCTATTATTCTTGGTCAATATTATATCGGTGAATAAAAATACAAATAAAAGATAAAATGATTTTAAACGAAAAATTATGAGTTTTTTGTTTTGATTCAAATCGGTTCGACTTTGATCAATCTCATTCATGATATAAGTTCTTAAACTTTGTAAAGTATCTAACCATTCAATGTCAATCTGATTTTGGTTGATTTTTTTAATATATATATACATATATATATATATATATATATTTTTATTAGATCAAAGTGGACCGATACAGTATTCAATGTACAAAAATCAAACCAAAATTGAAAATCCGTAGGTTACTTTTTTTCTCGACCATACTTAAACCGACTCAATCGGTTGATTCAATCATGTTGGTCTGTTTGGTAACCCTAATTCCGTTAGTTCAGTAGTGATATTGAAGTAGAACCATTTGAAAGAAAGAAATTAATTGAGTTTGAATCTAACATATTAGAGCTCAAATTTGAATTCAATGTCATTAAAATCAAACATAGAAGGTCTTCTAATGTGTCTTGATGTCACATTTTGTCTGTTTCATGGTGGCAAGATGGATTGTGGCTGTAATTAGGTGTCTACTACATGATTATAGATCGCTTTATAGTTGTTAAATTGGTTTATTCAGCACTTTGGACTTTTAGTATTTAATGATGGCTCCTCAATTCTATCTTGTTGAAAGCCTTACGAAGGCGGTGTAAACAATTTTAAGATTACAGCTCACAGCAAAATCCATTTTTGTCAGAGTAAAATAAGCAAGAGTGCAAGTATACTGATGGCTTTCTATCAGTTTTTTGGTTAAGGAAATTTTAAAATAACAGTTTACATGTAAAATTCAATTTTTTTATCCACGAACTTCTTCATATAAGATAAATAAGCCTGAAAGACAGTATCGCCCATGTGCTCATAATCAGAAGGTGGTGAAATGATCACTCCATCTCTCTTGAATGGTGAAAATTTTAGCCCAATTAATGCTTTCATACATCCCCCCTATGAAGCTGGGCCGACACTCCCTATAAGAAACCTTCTCCCATATAGATATATGGAAAAAAGAAGTAAAAAAATAGGGTGGCCCCTAAGCCTTGACATATTGGCAGAGGTAAAATTACAGTGTCATCCCGGATCATGAAAGGTTAAAATCTCCTCTTTGTTGATGCTTCAACTAGTGCTTCATTGGCCCACAAGCTGATGTAAAAGGGCCATGCAAGCTGCCTTTTAGGGAATCCTCTCCCTAAATGTATAAAGCACTTTGTGGAGGCTTTTCTCCACTTTTGTTACAAAGAAAAAAAAAAAAGAACCTACACACAGCTCCTCCTAATTGGGAAGATAAATTGAAGTGAGGGCGGGGGCAGAGGTGGGGGCGGAGGGGGGGGGGAGTTCTTTGTGCATAACATTTTCTACGAGATTAAATCATCTACCAGTACAGTCACCTAGACTGACATGTGAGGATCCAACACTTGTTTCATTTCTTACCATTCATAAGGTGAAGAGGGGATTATATATGGAAGCAAAAGGGACTAGTGTTGGATCCTCACCTGCAAGTAAACATAGGTGTAGTAGATCTAACTTCCCATTCTATGGTAAGATTAAAACCGCCGCTCACCTGAATATTATGCACATGAGTAGTATTCAACACATATCCTACTTTCAACCATTTAAAAGGCGAAAAGTAAGAAGACAGATGTTTGTAAGAAAACAATAACTAGGCAATAGGTATAAGACTTTGACAAAACAATTACTTAATTGAAATATAATTACAAGTAAAAGAGGACTTACTTGTTCAATCGATCCTCTATAACAGTAGCAGAAATCGTCCCACTTTAAATGAAGTTGAGTCATATAGTATGTATACTCTCCTTAAGGTATTTGAACGCCCCATATATTTGTATGCAACCAGATTGACATTACGTTCTCACCTCTAAGATAAAACAACTTCCAAATCGACTAAGGTGCATTTCCAATAATCTATTCCAATAGGTACGTCCGAAGGTAATACTCAGAAACTCACAGAAAACCAATACCATAAAGGAAACAGAGACCAGTAGCACTTGCAGTGAACAAAGAACAGAAAACCAAAAAACTCTCATAATGTGTATTTCATACAATACCCAAGCAGAATCTGCATTCTATATATATGGAATGTAAACACCTGTATACGAATGGGTATATTTGTATAGGTACCCATACGTATACAGGTGTGACTTTGTGCATATGGGAAGATACATTCACTTATGAGGAAGGGTACATGTCTCATACATGTACATATGTATTTACATATATTTGGTACATTTACCAATAATATGTCCCTTAGTGTGGATCCAAACAAAAAGTTATAAAGTAAGTTCTTTGAACCACCCACACCCGTACCCGACCCCAACCACGGCCACATCCTGGCTTGGCATGCACGATTCAAAAGTATCTCAAGAACCCCCACAAATTCATGACAAGGGAGAGTGCCTCTCCAATGGGCTTTCACCCTTAACAAACATACCTACATATATATATATATATATATATCCAAGTTTTCTTTCATCCCTAAGCAATGATGGAGTAAACTTTTGTGAGTAGTCTTTAGTTCATACATAACACCACAAGTGCTAAAGACAAAATAGTAAAAGTAAAAGAGGCACTTTTGAGGGGAAAAGCTGAATTTTAAAAAGACTACTTTGGATTTTAAAAAATATTATTTTAAAAAGACCGATTTGAGCATAGTTTGAAACTTAAATTACAACAATGTTTAATCTTGACATTTACATCTACGTGAATATACATGCAACAAATCCATGCTGCCCTACCACCTCTTACTCTTGCCACCGTTCTCTTGAGGATGGGGTGGCTCGTTGAATCTTGACCCTTAATTACCAAATCCATTTGCTAGATACAACTCCCATAAAATGCCAGAATGTCAATGTTGTTGCAAGTTACCTTTATTTATTTATTTATATTATTATTTATTTTTTTAGAGATACTGCAACTCCGATGGTGACCTGATGAGCTAAGTAAATGAAATGATACTTAAAATTTAACTCTCTCTCTCTCTCCAACCTTAAATTCATGAATTGCAGAATAACTGAGCTATGTACTATGCTTTTCCAAACAATATATGTTGAGAATTCAAAAAAGAGAAATCCATAAATCCAAATTGAATTTACAGAAAAAGAAAATAAACAACCCTTCTATTTTCGGAGAAATAACTTTACATCAGATAATTTCCACTCAAACTAATATGTACATCAACAAAAATAAAAAATAAAAAAAATAAATATATATATTTAAAAAAATATAAATTTTATGTACAAGCAGCAAAGCTTGCTAGCTGCGAGCAACTAAGAGAGAGAGAGAGAGTGGATGTGTGGTCTGTCACATGACGGAACAAGCGTTGGGGTTATCGTCGCTGAAGGCGGAGACGTATTTCTCCTCCAGAGAGCTGGCACGTGCCAACTTGGAGGACTGTGGGTCCACCAGAACGTTGCGCACGTACCCAGATGGGGCCTTTTTATCGTAAGCACCTGGAGCGTATGGGTGGGCCACCATTTCGTATGGGATGTAAGGCCAAAACTCCGCCTTCTTCCCCGTCCGATACTGGACACGGTGCAACACCTTCTTTGGGTCCACATACCCAGTAACCGTGACCTTGTTTTTCTTGGGCTCCACATCCACTTGTGTCACTCCCTTCATCCCGTCCACTGATTTCTTCACTTTCCTTTCACACCCTTCACAGTCCATCCTGACCTTCATCTCCACCGTCTATCACAAGCCACAGTAATTTTAATTAGCAACCAAGTTAGCTAGAGATGTGACCAAAGAGGAAGAAGAAAGGAGGGTAAAGCTAGCTAATTTAGTAGTTTACCTGCAATTGCTTGTGCTTCTTGAGCTTCCTTCTACTACTACACCTGTAAGAGAAATCAAAGATCTCAGAGATATGATCCAGAACACCCATTTCGATCGATCGGTCGGTCTTTCTTGCCTTATTAAGTTAAATTTGAGAAGTTGAAGAGGCAGATGGTTTTGGAGATGTGGAGTGGAACTCACACTCCCATATTTATGCATCGCGGAGCTCGATCGCCGTGGTGTTTGGACACGCGTCCACCATATGATACCGACACGTGCTCGTCGTGGTGCGGCGGGATTTTTCTTGGAAGGTAAGTTAGTTATTTATTCCAATTTTATCTTCTTAGCTCAACTGACTACCGACTATAACGGCCAACAGGAGCCTTTCTTGGTAGAAACGGCTAGTCAGAGTGAAGGGATTGGTCGGTCGGTTGACTCGGTTCCTAAGAGTAAAGGAGTCTTCTTTTTCTTCTGCCACGTGGCTTTATTAGAGCATTTTTCTCTTATTATGGTCAATTGAGTAGCCGGACTCGAGGGAGAGTGTAGAGATAGAGTTTAGCCAAAAAAACAAAAAAGAGAGAGTGTAGAAATAGAGAGAGTCGACCAAGGGCAGAAGTGTCCACATGAGACAAGTCCAAAAGAAAAAATTAGATAAGTTTTCACATTGGATAAGTCCAAAGTCCAAACCCGTCAAACTGGGTCCGACATGATATGAAATGGTCTGAATGGACCATCGGACCTGACTTGGGGAGGAAGGACCTTACGGGGTGGGGTGGCGGTTGTGGTGGTGGAGGGTGGGCCATTGCCAAGTGCCAAATGTGAACTGCAAACTATTGAGTGAACATAGCTTGTCTGATGAAAGGCTGGGGACTTAACTTTTTCACCGAGGTTGTGTTTGGTAGCCAAGAGAAAAAAAAGAAAAGAAAATAATACATTTTTTTGTACTTTTTTTCCTTGGGTTAAGAATTTACTTTGTACTTGCTATGTCTTCACCTAAGAAAAGATTTTCCTTTTCAAATTTAAAATTTTTCTTGGTAATTACGAAATTTTCTTTTGCTTCCCCAAAAATTTTCTTGTCAAAAACACAAAAAAACATGAGAAAATATGAAAACATAATAAGACAAAAATGAATGATTACACAATGATTTCCTATGTGTCTATCTCTCTCCTAAAATTCAAAATTTTTTGAATTTTTTTCTTTTATTTTCTTTTCTTCTCTTGGTAGCCAAACATATATACTCTTTTTATTTTTTTCACCATTTCTTCTCTTTTTCAGATTCCTTTTTCTTTTCTTTTCTTCTCTTGACTACCAAACATAGCCCAAATTAAAACCAACCCATACCCTCTTGACAACAAATTTGGGTTCTAGAAAAGATTTCAATCTCAATGGACTGGTATGAAGAAACAGTGTTAAACCATTGGGCTATAAATTATGGAAGCCCATATATTTTTTTTTAATATTTTTTAACCCATTAGCCAAGCTACTAGTCCGGTCGATGAGTGAACAACAGATCTGACCTGGACCGAATGATGTGACCCAGTGGCCCGACATGGGAAACCCTAGCCTGATAGGTAATTTATGACCAAATCCAGTTTGATTGCCTTTAAACTATTTGCATAAATCGTTTTGTTTACAAAAATTTCTAAAAACTGTTCATGGCACTTAAGGGCATGAGCAGAATAATCAATAAATACATTGGAGATAGAACTAAATAAAAATTAGATTCATTATACCAACGAAAATATTTCCCACCACAACCAAAGAAATTTAAAGACTATAACCCAATCAAGCATGGAGCGAAATTTTCACACAATCAATGGGCAAAGATTTCACAGCTTTCCTTGATGAGAGGTTTGAGCTTTTTCCCAAAAAATACATTTGTGAGAGCTGTCTTTGATTGCAAAGAAGCTTTTAGAAGAGCTAGACCCCATATATACACAAGTATGAAATAATATGAAAATATTAAAATTTGTTAGAGCAAACACCAAGAAAATATGAAAATAAACAAATCATAGATTCGTACAATATAGAGATTTAACGAGGTTCACACACCGGTGTGGTATGTTACGTCCTCGGGCAAAGAAAAAGATGTTTCACTATGCAGAAGAAATATTACACCCAAGCAATAATGAGAAAACTCGTCTATAACCCTAGCTCGAAAAACCCCCAAAATACAATGACTTTCTCAACATGACAACAGTACATTATATACTCCAAGTCGCAGGTCGACCCATCAAGTCACGGTCAATCCGATCGAACCATATTACGGAGCTACGCCCCCGCACCCCCATACGAGATCAAGGCTGGGCTCTCTGCTTCTATCACAGATCTCAAAAAACTTCTCATTCAACTACCAAAATATATCAAAGTGGGTCAATCTTCAAAACATGTCAAGAATTTGAGGCAAACTTAACAAAATTCATTCCCACTCTTTTCAAAACAGATTAGAAAGAGAGATTACAGAAGTGGTTAGTTACTTACCTCATCCATTCCCAAACAAACTACCTTCTCTTCAAGAGGACCTATTTCCCTGACATTGAACTTGTTCAAGAGAGTGATACCAGAAATGGTAGACATGGGAGTCACAGACAAATCATCCATGATCATATAAGTCACCAGTCCCTTCACATACCCACCTTCAACTCCACTTGGGTTCTCTTTTGCAGTTCCTGTACTATTAACATAAGTCATCTGTATTAACATCTGACCTTGACATTGAGGACAGGGAGTTGTATAGTTATTGCTTAGATAGCTATGATGGTTGCTGCACCTGTAATAGTATAGAGTGACTTTAGGAGTAGGTGAAATTGTATTGGACAAAAGGAGAGGAATTTGGGAAACATAAGGTGGAAGTTTGGGTTCAAGGAGGGAGACCTTGGTTGTGTTAGGTTCTATCTAGGCTTCATTCATGTTTTCTACATTATTGTAAAGATTACCCAAAGTACTCACCATGCTATCCTTGGTGAGGAGCTTGACAATAGTTCCTAGAGGCAAGGCCAAGAGGTTAAAGAGGAAGTCCACAACCTCTTTGCCTGCCTCTTCGAACAGAACCTTTTGGGCTTTCTTGTCAATCAAAAGTTTCACACTCAGATTGGAATTGGAGGCTGCCATGATTATTCTCCCTTGCAGAACACAATTGTTTGGATTTCTTGTTAGGGACTTCTGCAGGGAAGGAGTGCATGATGAGCTTTATAGTGATAATGAGTGTAATGGAGGGAAGGATAGAAGACGTAGAGGGAGGCGTGTCAGCTTTGGTTTTTGGTTGTCTCCATGGAAATTTGAATACAGAATTAAGTGGATGAGGATTGAGGAAGTGGGCGATTGAGGAAATTAATGAAGATACATTGGACTGGGCCTGAGAATTTGGATGGTTACAGTCATTTTTTTTCTCTCTCTTTCCTGTTTTTCAATCCAATTATTACCCATACACTTTTGGTTAAAAAAATTTCTCCCCAACAGGTTCATATAATTCGTTTTCCTATCTCAAGATAATTTGAAAATTAGGTTTTTCTATTATATTTGCTCCTTTTTTTTTTTTTTTAAACCTAGTAAGATCAAGTCATATTTTTTTTATTATTATTTTTTTTAATATTTACATTCTTTTCCTTCTCCTAGCAACGAGGCATGGACTGAATTTATGATCGTTTTTATGATTAAGAAAAAAAAAATAAAAAGGATTAATATTGAAGACAACCAACAAAAATTCTAGGGTTTTGTTTAGTTGTAAACACAACTTGTGATCTATGAATAGCATATAGCCTAATAATAATAAAATAAAAAATAAAATAAAATACTTAGTGACTTCCATATGAAGTGGACAAAAAACAGAGTCAATATATATATATATATATTTTTTTTTTTTTACTTAACTCGGGTGATTAACCCGATTTGAAACATAGTTTCCAACTATTTAATTACTGTGAGGCCTAATTTTATACCTAAAAAAGAAAAAAACTATTAGGCCTAATACTTTGTAAGTACTTCATTAATTACTGAAGAACTTAAGTTGCAATTCATTTCCTATATATGGATCTGCAAGCTCAAAATCATGAAAGATCCACAGAATTATCTTTAATCATCATGTGCAAATAAAGAACTTTTAGGCTCAAGCTCAAAATCATGAAATGTGTGTGAAGAAGGCCTTCATTGATCAAGACATTTTGATTAAATGGACAGGATCCTCTGTCCGCTACACAGCATGTAGCACAAACCCAAGGGTTGGGAACACTTTGGGTCACGTGTCCATGCCTTAGGGTGGGTGTGTGAGGGCTCCTAGCCCTTGGAGCTGCACTTTGGGTCACTACCTGTATGCATATGATCTGAACACATTGTAAGAAATTCTCTTAATAAATCTGACTTAATTAATTTAGGCCCTGTTTGGTATCATTTTTATCTATTTAACAAAAATCATTAATGAAAATCATTTTTTATCAAAACATAAACATGGTTTGGTAACCACTTGACAAAAAATGATTTTTTTAAAGAAATGGGAGAAGATATTCCCTTCACCCATCTTTCTTATAACTCTTTTTCTCCATTTTGGATTGTAGAAGAGGGGGAAGCGGCTTGGATTTCTAATTACAAATCAAATGACTACTTTACCCCTCCATACTGAGCCTTTAAACACTTGCTCATTAAAGTCCAACAAAAAAATAACTGAAAAATCATTTTTGGTCAAAACACATAAATGACTCTTGATCTCTTTTTGATTTTTGTGTTTTACCAAATTTTTTTTAAAATAGAAACAAGCTCCATAAATGATACCAAATGCAGCCAAAACCATTTTTGTGAACAAAAATCAAAAAGAAAAATGATACCAAAGAGGGCCTTAATTATGGTCTCATTTTCTTTCTATTTCCATCACCCAAACGTGAAGATTTTTAAAAATAGGTGTTTTGGAAAACAAACTAATATATGAATCTGAAATGTAAGCAAAGTGAAGAAGAAGATTGAAAATTTTATCCTAAATATATATATGATGGTTATGTATTAAATCAAAAATGGCAAACCCTATACAGAAGACCAAAGAGGGAAAACCATTAAGGATCGATATTACTCAGCTCAACCTAGCGGTTCAGTTTTGGATTGGAATCCACAACTCCTCAGGATATTAAGCCTTGGGCTCTAGGTTATGGGCTTATCGATGTGGGTTAATGGGCTATAGCTATTTGAGAATTGGGATGGACTGGGCCATGAATCTATGGGTAGATTCATCATTAGAACGAAATTATACAAACACCCATTAACTCGAAAGGTAACGGATAAATGATAAGGTGATGCTTGCCTTAAGGGTATCAAAATGGAACTGAAATAATATTGGAATCGATCATATACGATCGAATTGATTACGATGCACAGAAATGGTGCGGTTTTGATTTCATAGATTCTCTTCACAGTTCTTTCGTTTCAAAAGCGGAAAATCATGGTTCTAATCGAATAAGTAGACCTAAAACGATTGACACCTTTAACTTGACCTTAACTGTAGGACCCCCACCAGTTAAACTGACCCATACCCTCTTCCCCCGTTTGCTTTCGTCAACCCTACTCTCTCTGAGGAAGTCCCAAAGTCTGAACCTTAAACTAGTCTCGCATTGAAATTTGAAAGCCCACAGGCAGAATTTGACTCCTCGAATTCCTTCCATCCATCCATTCCATGCATCGATATTGCAAGTAATTTAATATATTTGTATTAATTTCTTCCACACCATGTACTACGTAGATCTTACGCCATGTCTTTGTCTCATTGTGTGGAATACTAAAAGGGTTTTTCTTTTCTTAGGGGAGGGGGCGAAAGATGACAATTATCAGTTTTGGGTAGGTGGTCAAAGGGAAAAAAAATTTCTCTATTCAAAAGTTTCAATCTAGAAAGGGCAAAGCAAATAATGATAAACCAGGAACCAAGAAAATATTATAATCTCAATCTTTGCTTTTCTAGATTTGGGACTTGGGAAAGGAAAGGGACCAGATCTGGATGGAGCTTCTTAGAAACCACGATAAATTCAAAGTTCAAACAGATTGAACCCTTGATTTGTTTAGAGTCTCTCTCATAGATCAATCATCCTCTAGAAAAATGAAGAAAAAATAAACAAATAATAATGGGTCAAGGTTCAATGCTCAATGGTTTCTCTATCAGTTTAGTTACTGAGAATGATGTAAATAATTAAAAGAACAAGAAAAAATAAGTAAGGAAAAGCATAGAGCACGAAAACTAGGGTTCTCTATAATACGTTATGGGCACATACACGTTGACATCTGTTTTTTCTCTAAAGAAGACATTAACTTATCAACAAGTGAAGCTAGTTTGAATTGTTGGGTTTTGTGTTTTGTATTTTGTGGAATCTATGCAGTCTTTATTGGGTTTCTATAGTGTATATATATATATATATATATATTGTTTATATCGAGGAAATTAATCTTAAAGACAACGAAGTAGATCACACGATAAGGTGAAGAGTGTTTTCTAGACGAGAGAAATGTTCTCTAATTCTCACAGATGGATGTGGGTATTCGTCCAAACCACGTTAATTTTATCATATTCAAGTGTATGAAATTGTATACTTGTTTTTCTCTCTCGTAGTTACTCCCTCGTCCTAAAAGGAATGCTAATGATACATGTTGAGGACAAAATTGTTGACAAAAGTTGCTTCATGACAATTGAGAGGAACTCAATTTTTTTTTATTTTTTATTGGAGTACATATCATTAGGCTTTTCTTAATGTGATGATAGATTCCATTTATGTTCATGGTTTGACACTTGATGATTGGTCCACCACGACAATTTTTCTTTTTCCTTTGGTTGGGGTGGGGTGGGGGAGGGGAGGTTGAGTTTCCTATTCCATTTCCTTCTCCAATCAAACTTCAAAATCAAGAGTGGAGGGAAGACTAGATCAGAGAGGCCAAGAACATTGAACTGATCCTAGTACCATTCATGCATTTGGCTTGTGTTATTGTGGGGTTAACTGGCCCCATCTATCTTTATCTCTTTCCATCTCTTTTATGGGAAAAGATGGTGTGGACTGTGTACTAACATCGAACCTAGTGAGTAATCTCATTGTGATCCATTGGTGGAGCCTTAGAAATCCTCTTAATGATATAAAGTAATCCATTTCCATTAAGATTAATGCAATTATAATCGTGGAGGCCATTACTAATTCATAAAAGTTATTCATGCCTAATTACGAGCAAATCTTAATTATTGCCCGGGTTTTTCTCCAAGGGCTTCAGTGGATCCTTCCTCATCTGACCCGCCAACCAACAGGGGTTGCCTATTGACACCCCGAACCAAACACGTTAATCTCATTGGAACTGGAATCCTGCACGCATGGACCACTGGGCTGGGCCCATGCATGAAACAATGGTCTCTTTCTCATTGTTTCTTCCTTCTTTTGGTAAAGTAACCCGAGTAGTTTATTTTTTTTTCTTTAGGTCATTCATGTCGAGGACATAAAGGCCAAGAGGCGCAAGAAAGGAGGCAGTTTCTCTACACCAATGGTGAATTAGTAACTCGTAAAAAATTTGGGCTACATCTGACTTATAATGTGATAGATATATGAGGAAAATGGATAAACTTATTAAGGTGGACCGTTTAGGAAAGTTTTACCTATTCTAAATACATTGCGATTTCATTAGCTTCTAATATATTCTCGACACCAATAATATACTTTTGATTCTCATATAATAAAAACCAGATAATGAAAAAGAATTGCATCAGAAATAGTCATATCTACTAGATGTATTAGAAGTAGATAATAAGCTAAACC
>NC_056563.1:26359994-26363036 GCF_013358625.1 Macadamia integrifolia | reverse complement strand
CTCCCTCCCTCCCTCCCTCCCTCCCTCAATGACATACACACAAAAAAGTCCCTCAATGACATACACACAAAAAAGTAGGAAAATATGTAAAGATTTAGGGTGCCAACATCCAAATCAAACTTATAGTCTTTTAAATAAATATATTATAGAATTGATTTGATTGGAATAATAAACAAATATAGGAATATTTGGTGATTTCTAATTGGAATTAGGTAGATGTCCTATCTCTATCTAGGGTAAAAAAAATCGATATTGGATAATTGAAATCGAATAGGAAATAGTCTATAGTGACATAGTCATCCTCCTAGGGATTCCTTGACTTCTCATATCATTATAATTATATCAAATATAATTAAAAGTTATTCTCTAAGTTAAATGATTGGTATACTTAATTGGTTAGACGCTATATTTCATATATCAACAATGTCTCTATTTTCTGTTCAAAAAATTGAAAGTGAAGACTAGAGTTTTTAAGAAAGAGCCCCTTATAGGATTTGAGCCGCTGACTTATGCCCTACCATGGTATTACCCTACTGCTAAGTTAAGAGGAGCCATTAGATTATATTCTTGAATATTAACTACTAGCCACTATGATCAAATCAAAATTTCAATTGATCAAGTATGTTAGTTAGTATTTTCTATTTATTAAAAAATATTTAATTTATTTTTTTATCAATTTTTTTTAATTTATTTGTATTTTAAAATAACCATAATAAAAGAAAAATAAGATAATCAGGTGAACAATCTTGATGATGGTAACATCCTATCTTAAATAAATAATAATAATAAAATATGGACACAAACATCATCGACAAATACAACAACCTTAACATAATCATTCCAATACAATAGTTTAGTAAGAAAGTAACGCCACTATTTTCTTTTCTTATCTTTTTTTTCTTTTCTTTCCTTTTCTTTTCTTTTGGAGTGGGGGAAAGGTTGGCTAAAACTTTATTCTCAAAATCTTTCATAGACAAATTAGAGAAATATTAAATTAATCCAGATTACACTTGACCCGTCAGCTCGTGAACTCATAAATTAAAGCGTAGAAACTAGAAACCATGGGAGGTGATTAGTCATTAATCTAGGGGTTGGGGATCGCTATCCAATGCACAGGCATCCAACTAGGGGGCAGAATTTTCGTTTTATCACTTCATGTGTCTAGATATAAATGCCAAGATTAGGTAATGATATTTTTTCTTTAAATGTAATATAAAACTGACGGAATCTGATTGAGAAGAGCTTCATATGGATTTCATCATGGTTTGATCTTTTTTTTATGTGGGGTTAATAATCTCACTATCGTTCATTGCAAAGTGGGAAAATGAGACTTGAAAATTGAAATCTGCATGCCCTAAAGACTGTGAAGTACTTTTTTTTTAATGGAAGAAATACTTATGAAATTAAAACAGATAGGAAAGAAAGTTTTCTAGTTTCCTACATCATCTTCCACCTCCATGCATAGATTCTTGTCACATTATACCCAATGTCTCAAGTGGCTAAGAATATAACTATAATGGGGAAAAGATTCCCACAACGCCACCATCACATTTTACTATTCGTCTAGAATAATGAAATGTCTAATATAGTGTCCCCCTTATTAGAGAATTTAGAAGGGAGAATCCTAGACACACGCATTATAAAACAGGTTTAGGAGGGAACCCTCTCTCAATTATAATATATGATGCTCATGAATAGGGGTCTAACTAAAAACCTCAAGGCATTAGATGGAGATAGTCCAAACATAGTTTAAGGTATTGGTATTATATCGATTGATACATATTGATGTCGATGGAGATCGACACTGATATTGATCGATTTTAATAACTGAAAATTGGTTTTTTTTTTTTATTTATATCTGATCAGCCGAGATTGATATTAATGAACACTGATATAGAGACCAATATGAGATTATACCTCTACAACTCCAAGAACCTTTCAAGTACCCAACCTGACTCAACCCAGAGGAGTGGTGAGAGATTGTGAAGTGTGAACATATTCAGTTTTTCAACCACATAAGTGAGAAGCGTCAGCAAAAGAAGAAAGAGGAAGGCGGTGTGGGGCAGCATATGAAAACAAGACTTGCGGTGGGCTATGAGCCTTTTATGGCTTACCAAAGTCTGATTCTAGAGGCCAACCTACCCAACCCCGTTCAAAGATGACGCCTCTAGGTAAGTGTAGAATCTAGATACGTAGCCACCACCTGATGAGGAGAGGTGGAAAAGATAGGGAAGTGCAACCTTATGTGGCTTGATGTTGCCCCCACTGACCACCTTTAGTCGTCCTTATGCGTAAGAAAAAAAAGGGTTACAGCCACAGCAGCCTCAGCCTCTAGTACTGTTTGACAGTTTTAGGTGAAGATTGAATAAGAGACCAGACCTCTGAGCCCGAGAGCCTGAGACCCTTTTTAAGTCTTTTGAACTTTTGTTTTGTGTGATTTATGTCCCAGTCTCCCATTCCTCACTTATATGTCATTATGGACGAAATTTCTTCCTTATGGCGGTGAGAAAATCTCTTCATCCACCTCAATACTTTAATTTGTAAAAATGTAATCTTAAAAATGATACAAAAGATAATGGAAAAATAAGAACAATCCCATTCCTCATTTCTATGTCATTATGGACGAAATTTCTTCCTATTGGCGGTGAGAAAATCTCTTCATCCACCTCAATCCTTTAATTTGTAGAAATGTAATCTTAAAAAATGATACAAAAGATAATGGAAAAACAAGAACAAACAATGCACACATATTTACAAAGTTTGGCAAGACTGCTTACGTCCTCGATGAAATGAGATTTTACTTCACTATCAATGGAGAATAGGATTACAATGTTTATTCTAACACCTCTCAAAATTACTTACAGAGTAAGTAAATCTCGCTACAAATATATAGCAAAAAACCCTAATACCAAAAACTACCCTCACTAGTACTCTTCGATTATTCATGATATTTTAGATCATGAATAATCGAAGGTTGAGGTTAATGATGAGTGTCACATAACTATTAGTGAAGAGATAACATAAGGTAGTGAAGTAAATTTT
>NC_056563.1:26348172-26359974 GCF_013358625.1 Macadamia integrifolia | reverse complement strand
GGGAGGGGGAGGGGGAGGGGGTTGGGGGGATAAGAGCTCAGATTGGATTTGGATGACTAACCCATTCCTATTTTAACCTTTTGTTTTTTTTTTCCTTTTTGTCTTCATTTCCATAGACAAGGTATCTTTCTTCTTGTAGGACCCATACCCGCTCCCTCTATTCAAAATTCTGGCTTCAGTTGTCCTTCCCTTCCATGCTTCCCTTTCATGGGCCAGTCCATCATTCATGGTTGGACTTCTACTGAATAATAATGAATAGGGCTATATCACCTTTTGAGTCTTACTCCTATTTTTTCTGAAAATTTCTTCTCATCTATCCAATTCAAGTGGTCCAAAGCTGTTCCTATCATCTTTCCAAGTTTCAACACATTGATAGATTGTTGGGTTGGTGGATTCTTCTGCACTGCAACACCGTTGTAATTGCTTATATAAATATATGAATGATCCAAAAAAAATTGTGCCTTGGAGCAACCCAAGATGGCCTTTCTTCTTTGGCAACAGAATTGACTCAGATTTCTGTAGAAATCCTCAGTAGTCATTGCTTGTCATTACCTAATGGTTACTTTCTTGAATCACACCTCCCACCAATTGCGATAGGGACTCTTCACTATTCTATATATACCTATTAAATTTAGGGAATGCGCCTTTCAAAGCAAATCTGTCTTCGTGTCTGTACTCTGGTGGGGATGAAACTTGAAACTTCAAGGATAAGTGGTAGCTCCTTCTAGGTCCATCCCTGTCTCCCTAGCTTCTTCACATTTTCACTCTTTCCACCAATATTGTTACCTTACCTAACTAATTTATTTTGGAAGAGGGTTTTCCACGATATCTTAGTACTAATTCAAGTCTATTTATGAGAAGTCTAGATTACAAATCTTAAATAGGGGGATTTGAAAAAGAGAGGGTGTGGGGCTCTTACTTTTTGTGAGAGGACATGCGAAAGAATCTGTAAATGGATGATATGCAGATCTAGCCATAAAACTATTGATCGTTTTTAACCTTATGTCTTTTAAGATGAAATAAAATATCTTATTGTAAGGTAGGTTCTTTGCCTTTGATTAGCCAGTTTAAATTTATCGTATCTGTTTTTCATTTATTTTTAATATATTTTTCATTCATCCAAAAAAAAAATATATCATATTGTATTTTTATAGTAAAATAATTGAAAAATTAGTGCACTTTGATCATTTTAGATTGGTTATGTTTAGACAAGTAGAGCTTGCGTATCTTATGGGTCTCCTCTAGTTAAATAGGTATTCTGACATTCTTACTTTTATCTTCAATCGTCAAATTTTTTTTTTGTCTTTGGGGTGAAGTCAATCGTCCAAATTATGCTTTAAAATTTTTGGACAAGAACTAACAGGCCTTGTGAGTTTGGCGAAAAGTAGTTGCAACATGTCAACAAAGTTTGAAAATCAACCAAATGACACGTAAGATAAGATGGTGGGAATAGTTGGAGAAGGATTCACCCAACCATCTAGGGATTAGGTTCCTCTCTTTTGCAGATAATTACCTAAGCGGTTATTCTCTGCAGTGAGTGCGTTGGTACGATTAACATCGGACGACTGAGAGCACCAGAGCATACACCTTGAGTTCATCTCGACTATCCGATGCTCTCCACACCACTACACTCAGTGTAGATGATGTTTTCGCATAACTACCCACCCCATCTCATACCAATCGGGGAGGGACTCTTTATTTAGAGTTATTATTAATCCCCTATTCAAAGCATTGTTGGCAAACCAGGTTTTGATTAGGAAAACTAGGTCAAGTTTGGTCAAAAAATTAGAAACCGAGTAAAGAGTCATGGAGACTCGCCCTGTATTAAAAAATGACAAGACCGGGACCAAATCATACTGAGCCATTTAAGACTCGTTTGTTTTTCCGAAGTCACAACAAAATAGCCGACTCCTGTCAAAAATTTGAGTTGGCATTTCTGAATAGTTTTGATTAAAATACATTCTAATGATGTTAAATATCCAATGGTCGAGGTCTTGAGTCTATCGACTATCGAGTATATACATTTAATTTAATTAAAAAAACATGATTTAAGACCATGAAATGTTCAAGTCGGATTTTATCACTTTCATCCAAGAAATAATGAATGATGGGCTTCATAATTTTTTTGAAAAACAAACGTTTTTATTCTATCATGTCTCATTTAATTCATTTATTAGCTACTTATTTTGATTGTTTGAGAAATACTAGTATGGAAATGAAAGCAATAAATTTTACATGACTCGCCTAATTTTTTGTGACTCACTCTGACTCGCTAGGTTTTGAAGAGGATAAATTGAGTCATAAAACCTGATTTTCCAATAATGGTTGAAAGAGGAATAAAGTAACCTTCCCCTTATAGTCCTTCACCCACAATGAAAAGGTACTAAATCCTAAAATGGTAAATTGCAAACACTTAATCTGCAAATTCCCCTCTAAACCATAGGTGCGTCGGTTGCCTGTCCAAAATTGTAATGTGAAAGGTTTTGTCCAGTGGCAATGTGATTTGGTCACATTAGGGTTTTTCTTTCTTTTTGGTCCAAAGGGCCCACGTTGGAGAGGATTCCCAATTCATGTATAAAGCCATAGTGGCCAGCAAATGCTGAACAAGTCCTCAGGAAACGAGGAGACCAAAGACCCATATAAGGGTCGCTATCCACAATAGGTTTTTTAGATAGCAGTTCATATCAATTCTCAATGGTTAAAGCCATCATGTAGAGTTTACCCCCAAAAATAATCCATCGATGTATAGGAAATATAGTATGTATATGTGACCGAATCTATATGAAATATGATAATATCTATTCATTCTCAATGGTCTAAATTGTAAAAGCATGGTTTAAATTATCGGACATGAATTGATGGTATCTGGTGATTTGGATCAGTATTAGCATGCTAATCCCATATCAATGGAATGATACGAACGACAAGTAAAACGGTTCAATCTTGAAAAATCAAAGAAAAATGTTCAATCCGTTTAATTATATTAATATCATATCAGTTTTGAAAGTGACCAATCCCCAATTCAATACGATGCACTTAATTCATGGGTAAATACCAGTTGGTCATCCTACAACAATGGCCATCATCTTAAACCACACATGACCCTTAAAATATGTAAAGAGAGCGGATCATAAAAAACCAATCTTGTACAATTCTGATCCACACACATTGGATCCAAATAAGACAAAACCTTACAATGAATTTCATGTGTCTAGATCAGATTGTATAAGAACCTCATCCACACTCTAGGATGAACCCCATCGTGTGGAAATCATCTACAACAGCTACATCGATACAGTGAGCATCGAGTGGTTAGGATCCCCTTAAGACATGTATCCAGATACTCTCAATCATTCAATGCTCACAACACTTCATCGCTCACAACAGATGATGTGAACTTGAACCCCACCTTCATTCATCCACAATTAATGTGTAAGACAAATAGTGTTTATGATAGGAAGGTAGTGTGACAGACTTGGCCGGGCTCTATGAAGAGCAGGATAATGAAAAAGGTCTTCAACCAATTTGTAGGTAATTTATTTGGACACAGAAGTCGATTGGGATTTGGGCGTACGCAGGTAGAGAGAGAGAGAATATGGCAAGTTCCCAACGTACTACTACTGGCCTGTAATCTATTATTACTTACACGAAGAGATTAGAAACAGAAGTAGTGATTAAACAACTTTCCCCTCACCACCAACTCTCATTAACTTCGTCAGAAGCTTTGTTGGCTAAAATTAATCTATTATGGGACTCTGGCACTCTGGCAGTACTGATAAACGTAGTAAAGAGACTGTAAAAAGAGAGAGAGAGAGAGAGAGAGAGTCGTAGTAAGTAGATTTGATTCAGTAGGCTAGGCCAAACAGACAAAGCCAAAAAAAGGAGAGGACCTGATTTGCCCCCTAACAACTGGGAAAGATATAGAATAGTCAGAGACCATAAAGAAAAGAAAATTGGATAGGGGTTTGTTTCCACTTTAATTTCCAGATTCCACACGCAAACCCAAAACGTACCCATGCACAGATGTGAACTTCTCTCTATACGTACAGTGTTGCAGAGACAGCCATCGAAAAAGTCAAGTTGTAGTAGTCACATCTCCTCCTCCACTCCAAAGGATTCCATGGTTCACGGCTCCATGCCCTTTCTTTCTTCTTTCCTCCCCCCTTCATATGTTAGTCTCAGACTTTTAGGTGAACATGGAGTTGTTTCTCTCTCATGGATTCACTCCACAATCCGCATGGAGTTGTTTGTGGACCATGTCACCCTATGGAACTGTCTCTCTATGACTTTCGGCTTAGTCCTTCGGTCCTCCCAACTCTCCAAGACAAAACCCAACCCTTTTTTCTCACTTATTTTTTTTTTTAAATCTTAAACAAGAAAAAAAATCCTTTATTAAAAAGATGGAGCAGAGCTTATAACTTCATATGATCTCATGTGATATATTTCTATTGGGTCTATTACAAGTTAAAGTCTAATAAAAACTGCATGACAGGATTAGGGTTTGGGCTTAGGTTTGGGTTAGTACACTTATAATTGAATGGAAGAGATAAATGTCAAAGCGATGTGCCTCTAATCGATTGGAGAATAAGCTAAAATAATTCTTGATTAAAGAATCAAATTTTAGTGGTATTCCATCCTTCTCAAGTAGCCATACTTACGGCCCGTTTGATAACGTTTCAAGAAACGCGTTTCTGCCGTTTTTGTTTTCAGAAACAGCAGAAACGGAGTAAAAAACGTTTGATAAAACTGTTTCGTTTCACTTATTTTCAGAAATAGAAATATAAATTTTTACTTATTTATGGTTCAAGAAATGACCTAGGCGAAACAAGTTGCCGTTTATAGAAATGACTTGTGGCCATTCTTTCATTGGTTACTATCGACTTCTAAAAGCATGACTTATCAAACACCTTCAATTCCGTTTCTGTTTATAGAAACGAAAATTTATGTTTCTGCCGTTTCTTGAAACAGAAACGGCAGAAACGTTATCAAACGGGCCCTTAGTTCTTCAAGAATTCATGTTGCTTCAATGATCTATTGTTTTTTTCTTTCTTTCTTTCTCTTTTTTAGATCATGCAACACTACAGGATTTAAAGTCACCCTAAAATATAGGACCACAAGCCCATCCCCAATTTTTGTTCAAAGAGTTAATAGTACCAACACAAATTAAAATTGGGCAAGTCCAGAAAAGAATAGCTGGTTGTCTTCTTAGCACGTTGACTACAGGATTATCTCTATTGTATAAAGTTACATAATTAATATTTATGGGAAACACATTTAAATCAGATAGCCATCAGTTTACATTCTGCAAGACAATACTAGGATTAGCCGTGCATTCTATTAATAAATATTAGAATGCCACTTGATCGTGTAGATACATTCCAACACCTACGATCAATGGGAAGGCACGTGCAAACATATTTAGCACGTGAACAAGATCTTTTGGCATGCTTTGTGTCTGGTTGTAGACACATGCATGCGGGTAGCGTTATTTTTTCTAAAGATTAAGAGTCTTAAATTGTGAGTTGTGATATGTTCTAAAGGAATTACTCAAATAGAGCTACGTGAGTGCTGATTTGGTCAACACTGGCATGGGATACATGGAAATTGAAAATTTTATGTAGGTCGAGCATTGTTTGCGGAAGTGGAACAAAATCAGTAGTGGATTTCTGTGGTTTAGACCTATTTCGGCTCAATTGGAATCAAAATTAGTGGACATTGATATTTCTACTGAGTCGATTTACATGAATGGTTGAACCAATGGTTTTAGGTATTGGCATTGGATCAACCAAATCAATCGATTTGTATTGATATTATCAAAAAAAAATCATATTGGTATTATTTATGGTCCATACCAATATCTGCAAGTTGAGTAGGGTATGCCACCTATTTATGATCATTATTACTCTATCTCTATTATACAAAGTCTATTATATCCTCACCAATGTTCTCGTACCCAACCTAAGACACCCAAACACATAGGCAAAAGATTATTCATTCACCGGCCATAGGCAATGGGAAATTGCCTCTTTGATTTTATGTTTATTAATTCCTAATGTATAAAGTTGTTTTAATTAAATTATACTACATGTGTTCTAATACTAATCTTTGTGTAAAATAATCCATATCGGAGAATGTATATAATAGCATACAATATGTATTATCCGTATATTATCCTAATTAATTCTAAACTTAAACTACCATCTTGGATTTTATTTTTAAATTTCATGGATTTCACTATATTTAAAGGACCTAAAATAAGATTTCTTAAAAGGTTCGAGGACTAATTTGGCAAGTGATGATGAACCAAAATAATATGTGTGATAAAGGAGAGCTGGGCCTAATAATGGATCCCCTTTCAAGTGTCAATTAAGATGCCACATGACTTACATGCTTTCATCACCCAAGATTTCGTTTGTCTTTTACTTACTATGCCGCCACTCATTTAGGAAGCAGCTAACCTTTTCCACCATACGTTACCAAGAAAGAAAAAAATATTTCATAAGCATTTTTTTTTCTTTGGTAAGAACTATTTTATAAGCATATCTCCTATGGTTTATCATATTAAATCAGAATAAGGGTGTATCAACCTGTTCTCTACGTATGATTCTTATCCATTCTTTTTTATCCCGGTCAAAATCAAATCATAAGAACCTCAAAGAGGGAGTTGAATTGATATGGATCAATACCTCATAATTAATATGCCTGGAGATCAATAAATAAAAAAATAAGAAGTTTTCCATTTCCATGCATTGCTTCTCCCTTCCTCCTTCCCCCTTTGAGTGGTCTATTCATGGTGAACAAATTTTTATTCATTGCGATCTTAAGGATATTCGATTCAAAAAATAAAATAAAAAATAGCAAGAGCATGTTTAATAGCTCGGGTTTGACCTTCATTAGCTTCATGAGATTAGGCCAATAAACTTTATAAAAAAAAAAGATTAGGGTAATACTGAAAAAAAAAAAAAAAAAAAAGATTAATAAACTCCTGATGATGGACGAGACAAAATAAATAATAATAATAATAAAAAAATAAATAAATAAATAAACAATGCCTTTAAGTGACTCAATACTAATGCATTTCAGCAAAAAAATAGAAAAATAACGATATTAGAGCCAAGGAGGAGTTTGAGTTTCAGCCAACAAAGCAACATTTGAACCAAGTAGTAATGGAAGGACAAGCCAGTCGGCTATTTTCTTGGATTTGTGAAGCATGTTTTGAACCAATCAGTTTGAAAAAAAAAATTTAAATTAAATTAAACCAAACCAAATCAAATTAAATCAGACCAAACCTAATAGAAACTTTTGATCATTGATACCCCAGCGCCTCGCCCTAAAGTAAACAAAAGAAAAAAACTGCTTAAACTCTGGCAGTCTAAAAAGATGCTTGTTCTAAATTCATTATACTGTAACTTCCGTACCGTTATTATTTCCGGTGATTTTGTCTTTCAAAGCTCATCCATAAGTAGGAAAGAAAGAGAAAACACATTAATTTTGGAAAATAGAAATCCTATTCTTCAGCTCTTCCCAATGACCAAACTGACACATCTGACTCTTTCACACCCTCTCCCCTGCCCACCCTAATTAAATTCAATTCTCTCTCTCTTTCCACCTCTCCCTTTCTCTATCGACAACGCCTTTTATTTCTCTGACCGGTTGTTTAGTCCCTTACTAAAAAAAAAAAGGATTGTTTAGTCACAAAATCTGCATGTGTAAGCTGCAGTCGTTGTTGCTTGGCGCCCACCGCTCAATCCACCATTAATCTGTCCACTCACTCCAACCCATTTCCCCCTCCTATTTCAATGCTTCACCGAGAAAGAGAGTCCTAAGCCCTATCAGTATCAGACCCTTTCTTTAATTGTTTCGTAATTATAGGAGTTTTTCTTTATTTTTTGTATTTTTTAAGGAGTTTGAATTCTCTACTGGTACGTATGTAACGTATCATCGATTATCAAATCAGATAAACAGCGACCAAGTAGGGAGGTTACTTATAAAAGGGATCCCACTACCCTTCTTTCCCTCTTGGGTTTTTTGTTTCTTCCTACAAATCAAACCAGAACGGAAGCGAACAGCAATAAGGAACAGAGGAAAATAAGAAGAAATTGGTTCAGGATATAGGAATCACGCGTGCCTTCTGAGTTCTGATCCACCCAATTGCACTGCTACAACTACTGATCGATATCCCTATCTGCCCAGTACCCCAACTAGTTCTAATAACCTCTTTGGGTTCTTTCTTGTTTAGATAAGATCCTCTTCTTGAAGCGAAAGGAAGAAAAGAGAGTGGGTTTTGGTGATTCTGTTCAGATTTGTGTTCGTTCTCATGATGGCTGTTCAAGCGCAGCAGTATCCGGAGAATCTGGGTTTTCCGATTTGTGGGTTACAAGAATGGATGGAATCCTGTGGTGGTGGTGGGTTTCATGATTTATATCTCAATCCTCAACAGCAAGAACAGATGCAGCAGTTACAGAATTTCAATCTGCAGAGAAATTACAACTTGGGTTTCCAGAATAATAGTCCGGTGGTTTCTTCTTCTTCCAATGGTAACCTTGTGTCAATGGCGTCCTCCGAGTCTTTGGCTGCTCAGATTGATAAGCAGGCATTGGAGATTGATCGATTTATTCTATTACAGGTTAGAGAACTGCATCAGTCTCAAATGGGCTTTTTTTTTCTTTCTTCTTCCATTATCTTTCAGTTGATTTAACAGATCTGAAAATTTATATTGATTTTAGTTGTTTATGTTTATTGAATGATGAAACACAGAATGAGAGACTGAGATCTGCTCTGCAAGAGCAAAGGAAGCAACAAATGGCGATTCTTCTAAAGAAGATTGAATCAAAGACGCTAACCTTACTGAAACGGAAGGACGAAGATATTGCTATAGCAGCAAAAAGAAGAATGGAGCTGGAAGAATGCTTGAGAAAGATAGAGATGGAGAACCAAGCATGGCAGAGAGTAGCCAAAGAGAGCGAGGCCATGGTTGTGGCTCTGAATAACACGCTGGAACAAGTGAAAGAGAACGCCTGTTGTTTTCCCTCTGCCGGAGCAGAAGACGCAGAGTCCTGTTGCGATGTTTCTCCGGAATATTACAGGGAAGAGAAAGAAAGAGAAGCCAGATACAATGAAGAACAGGAACCAATGAGAAAGATGGCTTGTAAGGGCTGCAATTCTCGAACATCGTGCGTCCTTTTCCTCCCTTGTAGGCATCTCTGTGCGTGCAAGTCTTGTGAAGCCTTCCTCGATTCTTGCCCTGTCTGCAATTCTTTAAAGAAGGCAAGCATGGAGGTCTTCTTGTTATAGAAAAAAAAAACAAAAACAGAAAATTGAAATCTCTTCCCTTTTCTTTTCTTACTTTCTTTCCAACTCTTCCTTTACTTGGGGAAATGGGTTCTCCTTTTCCTTACTTAAACAAGAAAAAGAACAACAACAAGATCGAAGAAGCATCCATCAACTTTGAACAGAGTTGCAGAACAGATGGAGAATCTTTTCCTTTTGTGAAGGCATTTTAGCTTCTTTTAGATTGAACTATTCAATTCATTTGTTTGGTTATTTTCTCATGTCAGATATCATTGTTCATTGGTACTGTTACACTGACTATGAAGATTTTACAGTACAAGCAAAATCAAATCAAGGACAAAGGGTAGAATAAGGATGAAGGAGGGGGAATCAGATTACCCAATTCTAGGGGGAAAATATCAAGAAAGATAGATATTTTGATTCGTTTCGTCGAAGTGAAATCTGAAACGGAGAGAGAGAGAGAGATTTTCTCGCTATAAAAGCGAATCGACAAACGTTTATTTTTGGGGGCTTTGACGGGATATATTGATTCTTGTTTTCCTTCCCTCCAGGACGTAATGGACGGCTGTGATTAAGGGTTCTGAGTCCTCCTGACAGTTATTATTAGCGGGGAATATTACATTTAGCCATGGGCCATGGGCCATGGGCCATGGGCCACGGTTTCTTTGCCAGCAACCCGTCTCTTTTTGGACTTTCGGTTAGGTTTGTATATTGGTATCTCCCACTTGCTGAGGGAGTCTTTCACGTTCATGGCTAAGTAGGCTTTCTGGTGAGGAATGCAATATCAAAAATTTTTTTTTTGGGTAATAACAACATCAAATTATAATTACGGAAAGAGATTTCTGAAAGACAGTGTGGTCTCTACGTAATGGGAAATTGTATGGAAACATAAATGGGAACGAGATTTCTATTTTTCTGTATCTGGTACATAGAAATTGTAAGGAAACATAAATGGGAATGAGATTTCTATTTTTCTGTATCTGGTACAGGGGCTACATTGCTTTCGGGTTTTTTATACCGTTTTATTTATTTGATCAAACCTCGTGTACATGTAGTACTAGGGTATTGATTCAAACTTTCCAAGGATCTAACTCGAGTTGGGAGGAGCGTGAAAATCAAATCAGAACACTTGCCAAATCGTCGGAGAGACATTTTCTCATTATAACATCCATAACTATCCTTTTTCTTTTGGTAATGATCGACAACTATTCCTAATAACACACAATGTGACAGGCATGTTGCCAACATTTGGTGTATTAACCTAAAGACAAACATACACCTAAGATTTCCTGCAACATTTACTGCATTGGTTTGTTTCTAAGCAGATGATATTTCTTCCAAAAAAAAAAGATGATATTGCAACAAGGGTGATATGATAGCAGATGGGCATGGAAAGTTATTATAGAAAGGAGTCAGTTTCCTTTCACCTACGGGAAGGAAGAATTTCTTCAATGGTGGGTGTTAGTGTCCTAAGACGCTATAGAGAAACAGTGAAGGGTATTATCAATTCATATGGTAGGGGGGGGGTAATAATAACCCTAGGTATACTTTTCTTACACCCAAAAAAAGGAGGAAAGCGCTACTTATATAGAAATGGCATTAAGAAAAAAATTCCCAATTAACTTTAAGCGTGGGGGAGCAATCAATTTTCCTTTTGCCTTGCTAATTACTAAAAAAGGTAAATCTATATTCTGCTTTGCAAAGTGAATAATTTTTGGAATATTTTTTAAAGATTGGGGAAAAAGATCACTAACCCAACATATAGACGCTGGGGTGGGTGTTGAAAAAACCACCTTGCCCCTTGATTGGATGCCTGTGTGCATCCTTTGATTGCTTCCCACATTGACACAATGGGCACATGGCGAGATAGTGATCTCTAATCCTTGAGATTGTTGTGGAATTTATTTTTTTGGTAAAAAAGATTGTTATTGTTATTGCATAACTGTTCTGGCCTAAGAATCATTTAGGGGGTGCAAGTGTGCAGCTTGGGTTCGCGAGGCCCAGCCCAAGATAACTCATGCTTAGCCCAACCCAATCCCAATCCCAATCTCAATCTGTATAATCACCCTAACCCAGTCTGACTCGAATATGTCAACCTAAACGATTGAATGTAGGGAATTTAATATCACTCCCCTACAGTCGGCCTATATTTACGAAAACTCTACTACCTTTTACTTTTTTCCTAATACTCCCCCCCCTCCCTTTTTTTTTTAATAAGTAGATTACGCCTCCTTTTCACTTGTAGCTTATGAAATTTTTTTTTTCAAATTGATTGGTTAAAAAATGACATTGTGGAGGGATAGCAAAAATGAAGAGTATGGTTCAAGTAGTTGGTGTTGGATTGTCCAAATTAAGTGATCCGTATTAGCATTGGTTGAGAATGATATAGATCCAAAACTTTTGTTATCTTTTTAATCCCTAAAACCATTTGTAGCAACCTCATAGGGAATATAACATTGAGATGGATATCTATCTGAATTAATATCAATTGAGACTGATTCCAATCCAATA
>NC_056563.1:26344264-26348152 GCF_013358625.1 Macadamia integrifolia | reverse complement strand
AAAAAAAAAAAAAAAAAAAAGTAAGAGGTAGAGGAGTTTTAATTAATATAGGGTAAGTGTAAGAGTGTGATAGTAAATCCCCCATAAATATATTCAATAAAGTTCCATTGCCTTAAATGTTTTGTTTTGCCAATTGGGTGTATTCATTTTTGCCTTACAACGATTATAGATTATATCCATATCATTATAGATTATATTCACATCTAATGATTGGAATTGGTCAAAAAAAAAAAAAAAAAACTACTTGGGGGGTGGTGGGCGAGGTTCAAATAGCTAATACAGTTTCAATTATAACTTTGTTGGGCATAATTCGAACCTTTGTCCAAACGCAAGGTAATAAGATTAAAATTTGGTCTGGGCTGGGCTATACCTTACAACGATTGTTGGGCTTGGGACCCATGAAGAGAATAACGGGTCCACAAGGGGGCATGCATCGTGACTGGTGTAATCACATGCATGCAAGGAGCGAAGGAAGCTTTCAGCATGAAATCCAACAAATTCAAAATTTTGACATTTTAATGGGGTTTTCGAAGAGTTAGGCTATGTTTGGAATTAAATAAAATAAAATAAAAATTCAAAAAAATATTAAATTTAAAGAGATAAATAAACACAAAAAAATCATCGTGCAATTATGATTTTTGTCTTGTTATGTTTTTTTACACTTCTTTTTTTATTTTCTTGATTACCTTAGTTCAGTAAATGACCAACTCCAACTCTATCAAGAATTCAAGAGTAAGTAAACTTAACATGTGAAGAAAATTTTCTTTCTGGTTGGGTTTTTTAATGGGGGAGGGAGGGGGTTGTACGAGTCCACAGAAGTTGGGCCTCTCCCTAAGTGGGCTAGTTTTAGAACTGTTAAATAGTTACAAGTTAATGGTTCTATTTAAGAGCTTCAATCTGATCTGCCTGGTTACGGCCTATTGGCATTTGATCTTATACCTTCGTTACTATAATTGGTCCTTTCTCTTAAGTCCTACCAATCATTAAAGGTGGAATGGGCCCCTTCTCTAAGCTTATTTTTTCCTTTGGGCTAGGTCTCCATTGTGAAAAGAGTGGCTTTAGGTCATCGATCACATCCATGAATAGCCCAGTGTGGCCCAAAGCCCACCTTTTGAAAAATTCATTATAATGTTAAATTTAAAAGTATAGTTTGGAGAGGTAAAGTTGATTATATCTCCACAGTGAAGAAAGAAAGTAAAAAAAAGAATTAATCTTACGAAAAAAAAAAATTATGTTCATCTTTCAACATGATTATGTAAATTATTTTTTTTTTTTCATAAATTTTCTTATCAAATTTAGTAATGACGATTTGTAGATGTAATTTTTATTTTATTTTTTTAAATCGAAAAGAGTTGGAAGCAAGAAAATAAAATTAAATAATCAACTATGAAATAGTTTGGGTTTTTTTTTTTTTTATTATTAAACCCAAGTAAAACCCAACCCTAAAAAACAATGCAGAAGATAATGGAAAACAATAACAAGCAATGCACACATGTTTACAAGGTTCGGCAAGATTGCCTATGTCCTAAATGAGATGAGATTCTGCTTCACTATCAATGGATAATAGGTTTATAATGCTCGTCCTCACACCTCTCTAATAATTGCTTGCATTATAGAGAAAAAAAACCTCACTATAAATATATATAGTGAAAAACTCTAATCCAAAAAGTACAAAACTACCCTCAAATAAAAAATTCGAGTCGACGGCCCTTCAGCCTGTCAAGGGCTTCTGCATCAATATTCCCTAGATTAAATTGCGACGGAATATAAGACATTATACACCAACAAGTAGAACTCATGACCTCTTAATTTTGAGATGTTGGTCTTTGCCAATTGAGCAACCCTCTTGGGGTTGAATGGTTTAGAATTAGTGAAATAATGGTGTAAGAAGGTAATGTGTATTATATTACGAAAGTTTATTTTTTAGGTTTGAAAATTTCGCTTCCCTTTCTTTTAATTTCCTATGGAATCAAATGGAGTTGTCATTTTTTCTCCCATCAAAGTTATGAGGGGATCATGTAAGATATCATATCCTTTGCACGTATGTCCACCTAAAATGTGCAGGTGAGCCCCAAGTTGGATCTTCTAAACAAACATTCTCCTGCAAATACATATGAGGATCCAACGCTTATCTCTTTTGCTTTTGTATAAACCCTCTCTTCACTCTATAAGTGGCAAAAAAGTGGAATAGTGTTGGAATCTCACATGTATAAGTCGAGTAGGTGAACATACGTGCAAGGGGATCTTGGGATTTTTTCGATTAATTGTAGCATACTCCTGGTCCCCACTCTCCACACCTGATGGTCAATCTCCATTAGCGCAACAAGGCGTTTGGTGTGCACTCAATGGTCAGAAATGCTCAGACACGGAGTTAGATGCGCACTGGACTTCCTATTGCACCATAGTGGATCCAAGTCCTACTCGATGGATGGAGACGATCCGGGCTTTCCAGTTTCAACAGGGACACGGAAAGAGTTTTCATAACAACATATTCCTTTCGTGTCCTCTCACGCGCTCTCGCGCTCTCTCGCTCTCTTGCAGACAATTGAATTGCTTTGTTCATCTGCGGACTCGTGGCGACCAAACTCAACCAAATCAATCTTCTCTGCAAACGGGACAGAAGAACCCTAAAATTCAGAGATGATGCAACAGGGAGATTACGGCTCTCCTTATTATCAACAATACCATCCACCATCTCACTTTCAAAACCCTAACCCTAACCCTAACCCTAACCCTAACCCTAGTCCTCCTACCTCAATCGATCCGCAGCCCAATCCTTTGCCGACGACCTACGCCTCTGCACCTCCTTTCTCATCCAACCATTCTTCATCATCCGATTTCCCTGGCTTCTCCTCTCCTTACCCTCCCTATTCCCAGAACTCCGATCCTGTTTCCACCCTCCCTTCCAGCGCACCTTCCTATGCTCAAAACCCCAACTTCCAGTTCATCAATCCCTCCCCTCAGCCTTCTTCTCCCTACCTGTCTTTCCCTCCGGCACCGGCACCGGCACCGGTACCGGTAGCAGAGCCCCAGGCGCCTTATCCACCGACGCTACAACAACCTTCCTATTACCCAGCGTATGATCAGCATCTGGCGTCTACGAATTATGGCCCTTCTCCACCCCCACCCTCTTCGATTCCTCCAACCAACACGAATCCATCGTTCTCGGCGCCATACTCGACCTCCTCCTACACCCAACTCGGTTCTTCGGTGCCGCCCCACATGTACGATAATGCTTACGATGGCGGCGTGAAGTTCGATCATGGCGTCGGTGGTGGTGGTTATCTCGATGACAATTCCGCACGGTATGGAGGTCAAGGCCTGTATGGTGGAAGCCGGTCTGATATGGGGTCGGATTTCCACGACAAGAGACCCGACAGCGCTGCCCATTACGATCGAGGTGGTCTACGTGATGATGCCGGCCATGGAGATGGTGTCTATGCCTATGATGGGGGTAGGATGGAGCCCTACGGTGCTCGAGGCACTGCCCCCAAGTCATCAACTTGGTCGGCGACGGCTTTTGATGATTATGGGAGATCCTTGAGCTTCCCCTCGTCCGGGAAGGAACAGGTGACTTCTGTTTCTGCCAAGATTGTGAGAGCTGTTCCAAAGTCAGAGGCGCAGCAGGACGTCAAGAACGGAGTGCTGAAATTCAGGGTTAAGCTTCTCCCCGAAGGCTCGAGTCAGGGGACCATGGATGTTCTTTGCCAGGTTCGTAACACAAAACTCCACCTGTACACGACTTGATAGGGGTAATTCGAAGTTATTAATTGGTCTCTGTTGGTGTCAGAATTTGGTTACAACTTACGCAGATAATTAGGTTAGACTGATCGAAAGATAACATCTTTATGTCCTAGCTTTATGTTCGGTTCATTGTTTTTTTTTTTT
>NC_056563.1:26334087-26343789 GCF_013358625.1 Macadamia integrifolia | reverse complement strand
GCAATTGAAGCTCAGTGAGATTCAACGACATTGCATGGACATCAAAACCCAAACACATTCTATCTTCAACTATGTGATCTCAGCCGTTGAACAACAGGTAGACGAATCAGAAGATGAATCACCAGTGGCAGAAGATGAGATGGCATGATTGGAAATTGAAAATCAACTTGTGAAAAAATTTAAATCGATTGATCTCTTCAGTGAACTGATTGATTTTATTTTTCCGAGTCACTACTTGACCAATGAACTTCGTGTCGTGGATTTCGTAGCATTTGATCATGGTTTTGATAGTGCCTTCATACAGGCAAAGATGGATGTTGATCGATTGGTTTTGATTCTCCCATTCTACAAAACTCGTGGACGAGTTTTTCTTAACTCCGGGGGAATTGATGTAGATATGCACCCATGGAGCTATCCATACCCATCTGGGTGTCCAGCGAGAGATGAACCAGATCCATATTGAGTCCTTAGTCTAGTAGGATTTTAGAAATTTACTTTATTTAGGAAGATTGGCTTTTATTTGATTTTTATTCACTTTATTTTAGCAAGTTGGGTTCACATATAATTTAGAGAGTCTTAGTAGTGTCGATATGCTTAGTTATGGTAGTTTCCTTATTTCAGTTGGTTTCTAATTATGCCTTTTATTTTCCCTATATATTGGTTGTAACCGGTGGACAAAATTAGAGATTGAAAAGATGAACTGAGTTTTGAGTGTTGAGAGTCTGAGAGGGCTATGCGTGTGATTCTTCTTCCCCCCCTTCTTTATGTGATTTCTCCCTATCCCCTGCAACTCTGAGTTCACCTAAGGGATTCTTCCCTACCCCTACTGGCCCTTCATCACCTATGGTACTCCGTCAGCAACTGTTCACTCTCCGATAGCCTTGACCCCTGGACTTTCAAAGCTCTGTTTTGCCACAAGGCAAACTCAATAGGGCTGAAATTTGACATGTGAGTAGGGGACCTAGGCTGTCCAGAAATTCGTGTTCCCATTGGATCTGCCACATGACAGTTGCTGGCATTAAAAATTGGCATTTAGGAAAGGTTCCCACCACAGGTGTGTTGGAACCGGGCTTTCTTGAAGTGGAAAGTAATGATTTTTAGTTATATTCTGTGAAGTTCTTTTCCACAGATTTTTCTAGTGTACCTATTTCGTTTACCTTTTCCTTTTTCTTTTCGGATGTGTTGCGTCCTTATCTTTAAAATTATGTTTTTTACTTGTTCAGATTGGTTTGGATGGGATTCGTATGCTTGATCCCAATACTAGTCGGACGTTGAGAATATACCCACTTGAGACTGTGACAAGATGGGAAGTAAGTTTCTGTTCTGACTTTTTTGTTTTTTGATGGATTGTTTTGCATAACCAATTATTTTTCTTATCAAGATTATGGCATTTATTTCTTCTTGTTTAGGGCAACTCGTCAATCTTTGCTTTTTGGTCCAAAAGCTCTGTTGACATTGAACCAAGACGCATAAGGCTGCAGTCAAACAACTATACTACCAACACCATTCTTGACACAGTGACTGCTGCAACTGTTCAGGTTCCAACCTTGTCTCCTCAGCTGACTTTCTCCTATTATATTTTAAGGATTCCTCTGTTGATTTTAATTTTTCTTTTTTACCCCCCCCCTTTTAGCTTTCTTTGCGAGGTAAATGTTGGTGGGATGATGCTTTTAAATCTGATTAGTTACTGAGACTTTAGCCTACACCTCCAAAACTCAACCTTCCCTGCTTTTATGGTTTTTCTCCCTTTATTTTTTTTCTCTATCAAAGTGGGAGTACAATATTTGATTTTGTTCTCCTATGCTCCTAGCGCTACCAAAAGCTGGCCCAATAAGCAAGCATGAAGTTGGCCTCAAATATCTACCATTGGAAACTCCATGAAATAGGGATGGACTTACGTCCACATTAAGAAGTCAGTTAACTCCTTAATTAAGTCACATTTTGAATAATGATTACATCACCAGCGAAAGGCTCAAACATCTGAAGAGAATATATTCAAGATATCAATAAGTAATTCATGCCATAAAGGGGACAAACTGACAGGTCTAAATGGACTGGAATAGCTGATGATTCATGTCGCCAAAACCAAAAATTTGGGCTAGGGATTGTTTGTTGATTATGGAGGCTTTAGAATGTGGCCAATGGAGGAAGAAAAGATAAAGGGGTTGAATAAAATTCAAGGTAATGACTAAGTGATGCAGGAGCACTTCCTTGGACCGGACCAAACCCGTTGTGGAGCCCAGATGGAGATGAACCAGGTCCCAATTTAGTTTTGGTCCAGTAGGATATTATGGTAGAGTTTAGTCTTAGACTTTGATTCCATTATAGTTTTAGATTGGGATTAGGAGGCTTATATTTTTTATCTATGTGCAAGCATTGTAACCACGGTAGAGGACGATCTCCCTTTTCCCCCTTCTTCTCGTTAGTTCTTTATTCCTTTTAAACCTTAATCCCTCATATCCTTTTGGTTACTTTTGATTCCAAGTATATCCCTAACCTTTAAATTATAATTACCTTCATATCCCTTCTCTGCTTGGCTATCTAGTCTACCCCTTCCTTAGTATCTTAAATTTTCCTTGTCCCATTGCTTCTTTATTTACCAATATAGCCCCTTGGAAAATATGGTTTATTATAAGTTTTCCATTCCCGCCTAGTCAGGTGGGCCCATAGGGAACCAAATCGGGTTTTATGCCGGGTTCTGCATCATTAAGTATTCAAAATCCTCGGGGTCAAGAGGGATTTGAGATGTCGTAAGTATCCAACCAAGGGCATGTATTCATAATGGAATGATATTTCTACTACCATGTACACTCCTCAATTTGTACCCATTGGATTGCTCCACTAATTATTGACTCTCCATTTAAAATAACAAATAAACAACCCTGTATATAATATATATATATATATATATATCTATTAAAGGCTTACCCAGTCCATGAGGCTCCCACCACTGTGGGGTTTGGGAGGGTCATAATGTAAACTAAACTAAACTAAACTAATTATGCTTTTGCAATGCTTAAATATTGTCGCAGAGTAACAAAGTAAAGAACATGAAGGATCAAGTTCTTAACTCTTAATTTTGGTGACAGTTTATTTGAATTTTGGTAGAAAGCAGATGTTATACAACTGAGAAGCATGGTTTGAAGTTTGAGGCAGCTCAGGCAAGGCACTGGGGTGTTGAACTGAGTGTGATTGTTGCATTTAATGTCTTCTCAAGAGGGTAATGTGCGGTCTCTGTGGGTCTGTTGTTGCCTTGGTATCAGTCAGTCATAAGGAGTAAGAGGTGTTCTGGTACTTATTCTGCACAGTTTAAGTTAGGGGCTTAGTGATATGGTTATTTTGTACATCATAATTGCTTGAGGGTACAACGAGTTGTAACCCACTTCTACTTCAGTTTTCCAGTTGAATGGTGGCCCAGATTTTACTGCTGGGTCCCCTGGTCTGTTTACTTGCGACAAACTTGCCAGTCTCACCAGATTTTTTTGTTTCATTTTTTTTAGTCTTTTGTATGTTGCTGTCCAGCAATGGGAAATCCTTTTTTATACTTCTTCCTTCTAGAAAATACCGAAGGTAATTGGTATGTTTGTTACAACAACAACTCAGCCCTACCCCAACTAAATGGGGTTGGTTACATGGATCCTTGCCCTTCAATCAACTCTATTCGAGGTCATACTTGATACAAGGCCTAAGCTATGCATGTCTTTCCTCACCACTTCTCCTAGGGCCATTTTAGGACTGCCCCTGGCTCTTTTAGTTCCTTTAATCTGAATCAAATTGCTTCTCTATTGGAGCATCAAAAGGCTTCTGTTGAACGTGGCCATGGCACCTCAAATGGCTTTCTCATAGCTGATCATGTATCAGAGCTAATCCCACATCAGCTCTAATATGATCATTCCTAGTTTTTCCACACATCCATCTCAACATCCTAATCTCTGCTACACTGAGTTTAATTGCATGATGCTTTTTAACTGTTCAACATTTCGAACCAAAAGATCATAGCCGGTCGTAAGATTGTCTTATAAAATTCTCCTTTTAAGTTTTAAAGGAATACGTCGATCACCCAACAGGCCGGATACACCTCTCCACTTCATCCATCCCATTTTAATTCTCTGTGAAACGCCATCCTCTATAACACCTTCTCCCTCTCATCAATTTTCACCACTTCATCATCAGTCATAATTTAACTAAAGTTACACACCATGTACTTCGTCTTCGTTCTACTTATCTTTAAACTTTTTGATTCCATGGTTGATATCCATAACTCCATACATTGGTGTGTTCGTTGTGAAGGTCAATTTAACAGTAGTGCTCTTCACTTTGATCAGCATACTTTGTTTTAAGACGATGTCATATCATGTGTTCCATAGTTTCCATAGCACATGTGACTGTCTCTTGAAAACATGATATTATGTTTCAGGTGCTGTGTTGCCTAATTTAAAGGCTGCATCTGTTACAATGGTCTAAAATTGGGAACACCCTTTTGATGACTGCAGTTTTAATATATATTATATTTGTTAAATACATTCTGCGAATCCTGCAACTTTTTATTTCTAATATAGTTGTCTGTGGAGTTGGTGGGTGGGTGGTTGTAATCTGTACCAAATGCTATTGATTACCAAACCTTTCTTTACTTTGGTCAGCTGAAGGAGATGAGTGGAAGTTTTAAGACTTCTGATTCTGTAAAGACTACTGAACAACCTACTGAGAGGAAGAAAGGTTTTGTTGATTGGGTGAACTTGATAAAGCCTGGCAATGAGGAGAAAGATCATTGGGTAAGGCTTCAGGTTCCATGCCCTTAATTTCCTTTGAGTTTTCAGAATATTTTGCTCCTACATTGATTTTTCTCGCTTAAATTCTATGGATATTCCTTGTTGATCCTTTTATTCAATGGAGATTGAAATTTGACTAGCAAACCTTTTTGAGCTCTGCAATATTGAAATTTGACTAGCAAACCTTTTTGAGCTCTGCAATACTTAGTTATTTGATAGTTTCAACCTGCGACCTAAACTGATGCAATAACGCTTTTTTGGATCGCCATGAACCTGTTTGGAAGCCCAGACCAAGATGAACCGGGACAAAATCTGGTTTTGGTCCAGTAGGATACATAGGAATTTTTTTTTAATTGTTTGAGTTACTCTTGTAATTTGGACTTTAATTTATATGGGAGTTTTAGGTAGTCTTGGTAGAGTCGGAGGTTGAGTCCAAATCGCTTTCTAATTTTGTGTTACTTTCCAATCCTGTTTTAGATACCAATAGGAGTGGTTCTGTTAGACTTGAGTCTCTACATATGCTTGTAATTGAAGAACAGATAAGAGATTTGAATAATAGAATAAAATGTGAGTTGAGTAACCCTCGTGGCTGTGAAGTAACGTGCAACCAGGTTGATCTGTCTCTTCTTCCTCCTGTTACTTGCAGTCCCACGTTTTGACGTTGATTTCTACTGCTACTCTTCGAATCAGTTTGAAATTTTAAAGGGGTCTTCCCTGTGCTAGAAATGACTAATCTTGTACAGTTTAGAGTTGTGATTTGATCTCTGCTGGGAGTTTTGACAAAAAATTCAAATCTGGTTTGTTTTATCACAGGCCGAGATGCAGAACTTGTTCCTTCCTTAGTCCTCATCATTTGGTTCCGATATTAGTTGGAATCAAAAGGGAAGGGGATTACAAACCCTGTCCTCAGGCTTCATATAATCTGGACTCTAGGGGAGAGTCTGATTTGATTTTCTTCTAATTTTACGGTGTTTTTGTTTTATTCAAAAGAAAGTGGACATCAACTTCCTTAATTTGCTAGGAAGGACAAACTTCTGTTATTTTCTTTCAGCCCCTTCTTTCCAAGTTTCACAGTTTAATTCCATTGTATCTTGTTCTAGTTTTTAATCCCATAATAGTTCCTTCACTTTAATTTTAGTTTTTAGTTTGTCCTAGTTCCTGATATCTTGCCCCCCGGGGGGGGGGGGGGGTCAGAACTTCAAAGATTTATGAAATTGTCACAGATCTTTATACTTGAGTTATTTTTCATTTGGATGGGCCCATATCAACCCAAAAGGCAAAAGCATGGTATTGTAACCCAAAATGAAAAAGCAGGTTCATACCTTGCATGTCCTCTTCCAATTCCACTTACCATATGGCCATACCATGAAACTGATTTTTGAAGGTTGTTTAAGGAACTGTTTTCCTATTATTTCCTTCTGATCCTTCCAAAATATTTGTGTGGGATTAAGAAGGTAATGTGGAATTTGTGCATACGGTAAATTATTGCTTGTCAGTGCAGCTACTAACTAGTAGGAATGGAGAGAGATTGAGGAGTTGATGGTTAGGTACTTGTGTGTGAAATTGTCCAGGAGGCTAGTTGGATTGAAACTAAGGATATTAGGATTACATAGCTGGTTCATTAGGAGCTAATATCAAGTGGGGTTTAAACTGAAAGATTAGGTTTAACATTATGGTCGATTACGAGCTGATTTTTGCCATTTCTTCTGTTTTCTTTTCTCCCTCCAGGTCCCAGACGACGCGGTTACCAAATGTACAGCTTGTGGGACAGATTTTGGAGCTTTTGTGAGGAGGGTATATACTATATCTGCTATTTATTATAGGCTTGTTTGGAATGAAATGCACTTACATTCTTTTCCATATGACAATTTTGATTTGGTTTCGATCTTCAGCATCACTGCCGAAACTGTGGGGATATTTTCTGTGATAAATGCACCAGTGGTAGAATTGCGCTTACTGCAGAAGAGACTGCTCAGCCTGTTAGAGTTTGTGATCACTGCATGGTTTGTACTTTCTACCCACATGGAGTATGTTCATGGTTGTTCTATTTGTCTCCCATTATGTTCAGTAGTTGAAATGGATCGGAAAGTCATAGGAGTTTACAGGATTCCGGATGTGAGATTGATAAAATTGTTCCTTAGTAATAGGAATGAATATATAAGAGTTAAAAGTACTTGCTTGTTTTTCTTAAGGAAAAGACATAACTTCAAGTCATACACCTATCTTATTTTCCCCCCTTAAAATTTTGACTCGTTTAATGAAGTGGAAAAAAAAATCCGCTTTTTGATAGATCAATGTTTCCATAAATTTTCTCATGTATTCTACTAATTGTCAACCTTGCTATATTATTTTATTATTTTCTATATTTTTTCTTGCCTATAAACTCATACGTGTTTTGTGTTCTTTCCATACCATTCACTGGATACATATTAATATCTTATTGTATAGATGGCACATTTGTTGTATTTCTGAGAAGGCATGTTCATTTGATTCCAAAATATGTAGGGTGAGACTTCTTTGTTTCTCTGGACACTACATCTGCTTTTTATTACAATGGGGGAAAAGTGTAAATTATTGTTTAGGGCAAGAAGTTGAGTTTTAGTAGAGACATTTGATGATTACACCGTGTTGATAGATTTTTTGTTTAGGCAAACCCTCTTATTGTCAAGGAAGAGTATTCACTTCTTTTTTATTTTTGAGTTTCTCGACTTTCATGGCCTTTAGGAAAACCCTCGTTTTCTATTTTCCAAATATGTACATGTGAGCATGTGAGTCCAGATTACAGAACACTAAAAGAGTTAAAATCTAATGTTCATTTACAGGCGGAAGTTACCGAAAGGCTGAGTAGTGCAAAAGAATCAGCCAGCAAGCCTGCTGTATTGGAGACTCATGAGGATCTTGCAAAGAAGCTTCAGGTGCATATATGCAATGCATGTTTAAAGTTTTGTGTAGCTTAATGTGTTTATTTCCTCTACACAGATATAATGCAATCTAAAATTTAGAATCTTCCGAGTGACTTTTGAGTCATTTTGCAAAAAAAAGGAAGCTTCTGCTGCATATATGCAATGCATGTTTAAAGTTGTGTAGCTTAATATTGTTTAGGGAAAATTACATGATTATCCACTTTTGGGTTTCCCTTTACAAAATTACCTACAAAAAGTTTTGGTTAACAAAAATACCCAAAATTGGGTTTGGGTTTACAAAACTACCCACCTAAAGTTTCAGTTAACAAAAATACCCAAAATCAGGTTTGGGTTTACAAAACTACCCAAAATAGTGAGTCTTCATCTTCCACATATAATCATGTATTTTTTTTATTACTGAAACTTTGTGTGGGTAGTTTTGTAAACCCAAACTCAATTTTGGGTATTTTTGTTAACTTAAACTTTAAGTGGGTAATTTTGTAGAGGAAAACCTAATTTTGGGTATTTTTGTTAATTGAAACTTTTGGTGGGTAATTTTGTAAAGGGAAACCCATAAGTGGGTAATCAAGTAATTTTCCCTATTGTGTATTTCCTAATGTTTTGATAGTCTACACAGGGATAATGCAATCTAAGTTTCAGAAATCATCCGAGTGACTTTTAGTCATTTTGCGAAGAAAGTTTAACAATGCTGGGTATTATTTAGAGATCAGTAGTTATGGCCATTTTAGAGAGATGCTGAATGGTTCTAGATTCATAAGGAAAATATTTCATTATCATCAACAATTTTTTTTCCAAATGTAATACCTCTTCATCAAGATCTTTAAATCACTGGGAAGTCATTGAAGTAGCTTCTTTCCTGTGAGTACTGGTAATTTTCTTTATGTACTCTTAGTTTCTTGGATATGCTCATGCAGTTTAACCTATCTGATCATGTCATAGGTTCTATGTATGTTTCCTTCCTTAGATTTGGCCGCTAACATTGCCAAATCTGAAGTTATGATGGAAGAATGTGAGATAGGAAGGGCTTGGTGTGTGTTTTTTTTTGGGGGGGGAGGGGGAGATGATGAAGAAAGCAATTTCCATTAGGACTGAGTGAAGAAAAGCTTTTGAAAAAGAGCTAGTTATTATATCTGAAAATGGGGTTTTTCAAATGAGCAGCTCTCCATTGATTGTGAGTAGACTGGACCCTAACCTGATGGCTCCAGAATTTGGCGACTAAATACTTTGGAGACAGATTATTTGGCAGTTTCGCAAAAATAATTTTGATTAAACTATAGAACATTTATTCATGGGCCCTAACAACTAAATGAATGCATTAAATCCCTTTTTTTTTTTTAATTGTTAGTAGATGCATCCTGAAAGGATCTTGACTTGATCATAGAACAATCTGTGTCTCTCTCTCAGACACACACAAACGAACAAACAAAAGCCGATTTTAATTATTTTTCTTGTATTGCATGAATCCCTCCTGAAATATCTTTTCTTCAGGGTAGCATAGAGATAATTCATATAGTTGTCTGATGTATGCTACGTTTCTATGTTTGTGGTGTGGTTCTCTTTAACAGGAGGAAATGGACCGAAACCGCAAGGCATCATCAGGTAGTTTTCATTGCTGAAAGACATTATCAAAAGTTGTATGAGATTTGATCTCTAATTTATACAGTAACCATCTTTGGCAAATTTATTGTACGGGTGATAGAATGCTCCACTCAATCCCCTCTTTTCTTTTGAAAAGGAAAAAAAAAAAGAGCAACCCAGTACACAAGGCTCCCGCTACTGCAGGGTTTAGGAGGGGCAAGTGTACACAGCCTTAACCCCCTGCTTTGCAGGAGAGGTTGTTTCCAATCTGTTCTATTCTCCCAAATTTATTTCTCTGGAATTGATAAAATGTTTGAAGGGTTCATGTTCTCCCAGAGGTCTCGAATACACATTATTATCTTACCCAAGGCAGTTGAACCTTTTCCTGTATATATATATGTATATATATATTTTTTGGGGTGGGGGGGGGG
>NC_056563.1:26329670-26334067 GCF_013358625.1 Macadamia integrifolia | reverse complement strand
GTTTGTGTTGGTTGAATCTTATGAGACATTGTTCAATGAAATGGATTTTACAGGTTCAAAATCTGAAGGATCTGGGAGGCGGATGAGGGAAGTTGCTTGCCCTACTTGTACGGTACACTTACAGGTTTGAAGCCTAGCTCTGCGCATTTAACTGAATTTGTCACATTCTAATTGCCATCAGTGGTCAAGTTTTGGTTTCTCTTTCTCAAATAAATCTCTTAGCTACTTGGGGGTTATCTTTGCAGGTCCAAGTTCCAAGCTCTGGTTCTGAGACCATTGAGTGTGGGGTTTGCCAACACCCATTTCTTGTTGGTGCTCATTGAGCCGCCTCAAAACACTACCATTACAAAGTTCCAGCAACTGCAGTAAAATTGACACTCAAGCGATTATCTTCATGGTTTTAATTTTCCATTCTGATTTGATCGACTGACTCCGGTTGCGTTCAATATTAATAAGCGACTGATTTTTGGAGTTTGTATATATTATCTCCAGTTATGTACATCTCTGTTGAGCTTTTTAGGTCAGTTGATGTACTATTACGTGAATTTCATGTTCTAAAGCCCCCTTCTGCTACATTTGTTTTTGTTCATAAAAGCAACCTTTGTACAGGCTCATGCATCATTATTTATATTTGGAGTTAGTTTTCTGTAGATCCCTGCTGGGACCATGGCTTAAGGTAACTCGGGAGGTTAATGATCTGTTGGAAAGAGGTAGACGAGGCTGGTTTGGTCCCTTGTGTAGAACTTGAATATTTTACTGGTATTGGGGATATCTAGGTCAACAGCCCTCCCTAGTGGTGGCGATTGATACCATGTGGCTCGAGCCATTAGTTTTACTTACCGGTATTGCAGAGAATCTCGGGTTGGCATCATTTATCACAGTTTCAAACCTTGGAAGCAACCTCTCTTGGGAGGCAGCCTTAGGGGTGGGTGGGATGGGAAAGAGGTGGTAGACAAGGGGTTTCTTACTTGCAGTGTAGCAGGCTCAACTGAAGGGTTGGAACATTAAGGAAGTATGGGGTAATTTTAACAAATTAAAGTACTTATTTATTTATTTTTACCCAAGAGCCACATCATGGCCCTGGAGCTGAGTTTCCCTTTTCCTGGATATCTATATATCTTCTTCCTACGTCCCTTTTCTTGGATATCTATAATCTTCTGCCTACCATCTCCTTTTGGCTCAGGCCCACTAATGGTGTAATTGTTTTTTGAGTAACTGAGCCCACAGGGTTAAGAACAACAAAACTTGTGTTGATTTGTACTTCTGACATTGATGTTCTCAATTGTTTAAGACACTCCTAGCCCTGTATAATGTAAAAACCCCATAGAGCAGATCAGGTCTTCCTATGAGAACGTTCTTTTATGGACCTATGATAGACATGTGGATTCTATTAAGTCCATGAAAGCAATGCAATTAAGAGAGAGAGAGAGAGAGAGAGAGAGAGAGAGACTTAAAACCCTAGCCCAACTCTGAGTCCCCTGAACTGGGCCCAAACCCGACTTGATCCTGACTCAGGGTCGTAAAACTTAAACCCTGGCCCTATTCTTCAGGGTTCAACCCAACCTTTACCCGCTCTGATTGGCCCTGATTTTTCAGGGTCGGGACGGGATGACCCTAACCTTGACCTTGATTGACCTTGACCTTGGTTTGTCATCAATGGTTGGATATAACTTAACCCTGACCCTGACCTTGCAAAATATGAAATAATTTAAAAATAAAAAATATTTATAATAAAGAGGAGATAAAAAATATAAAGTTACAAATTACTTGTCTTGGTAAAAAAGGCAACAAAGATATTTTTTTTGGTAAAAAACAGCAAGAGAGATCGGTGAGAAGATATACTAGGAGTTTTGAGGTGTCAATGACTCAATGTCAAACAAAATATACAATTAGATTAAATTCAGGGTTAACATCAGGATCACAACTAGGGTCAACATAAGAGGCAAAAAACAGGGCCAGGTTCACGGACGACTGGGTGGGCCAAAGACATCAACCCTTACCCGCCCTGACCCTAACTCATGGTCAGGCAAGCCCTCAGGGCAAAAAATTTTGGGTCGATACTTGTTCGGGATCAGAGCTGGCCAAGGGCGGGTTCGGGCCGTCAGGGCCAAACTTGCACCCCTAGTGGAGTCCTTGTGTCCGTCACAGGCCAGTACAAGAACATTCTCGTACGAGGATTTGATCCAAATTCAAAACACCACCCCTTGATTATATGTTCCCCCAATTTGGCCATTCATACTGATGTAGGGGCCGTGCGATTAGGGAACATTCTTTTTCTCTATATCTATTATGGGAGAGAGAATACTTCCTGGTTGGGTGGTCCTTACACCCCTTACATTTGGGCAGTCCTTACACCCCTTACATTTGGGCATAAAAACACATCAGCCGGTAGCGTTCTTTTCTACCTTTATTATTGTTGGGCACCACTAGGGGTGTCAATCGGTCGGTCCGGCTCGGTTTCGGTCCGGGTTGAGTCTGTTTCGGTGTGGGAAAGTTGAAACCGAAACCGAACCAATAAGGAAATTCCGATTTCGGTTTGGTTTCGATGCGGTTTGGTTTCGGTTTGTCTTCGGTTTCTTAAATCGATTTGTAACCGGGTTGGTTTTGGTTTTTGGTCTAGTTTGGATTCGACTTTCTATACAAATGTATACAAAACTATCCAAATTTTGATTTTTTTTAATGAATTTTGGAGTGTTTCGGTTTCTTACCGGTTTGGTTTCGGTTTCGGTCCGGGTTTTGAGCCAGTTTCGGTTTGGTTTCGGGTTCATCCGGTTTTCGGTGCGGTTCGATTTGGTTTTGGGGTTGCAATACTCGAAATCGAACCGAACCAATAAGGCTTCTGTTCGGTTCGGTCCGTGTTGTTATTGGTTCGGTCCAGCCGATTTTACCGGTTCGGTTTAGGAATTGACACCCCTAGGCACCACCAAAGGTGTTGGAAACTTGAGATTTAATTATTGGTGGGTCATGGGTGGTATCAGTCAGTGTGAGAAAACAGCCGTGCTAAAAGGACTGAGGTCTCCTAACTTAAATAACCAACTAGTTCTGGAGAGACAAATAATCGAAGTTAACATTAGACATCCGTGCTGTAGTACAAGTCATGTGACTCCCTCAAAAAATAAGTCATAGAATTGAGTTTCCCCACACACCGGCAGTTGAGGGAGAACCTCGGGATTTTTTTATGGCATACATAGGGGATCAAGGAAAAGCACGGGGATATTTTTGGCTTTGTAGCTTGTATTGTAAAGGAAAATCTCTAAAATAACATAACTCCAACCTCTCTTCCCCTTTTTCTTTATCAGTCCCGGCTGCTAGTTGGAAATTAGGGGTGTCAAAATCTAGCTCAATCCAATTAAAATCAACAAGAAATATCAGAATTGAACTAAATGCTTATCTGTCTGGCTTTGATTTGGGTTTTAAATCAAGAGAAATAAAATCGACTGGACCAAAAATAGATTATAAATTAGAAATAAATAAATTAAAAAAAAAAAAACCTGAACTGCAACAAAAATTTTATCTTAGTGGTTTGACTTCTGCTTGGTTCAATACTGAACCAAAACTAGTTCAACCAACCGATGGACACCTGTATTTGGAATTATCATTCTTTGGTGTTCTTTTTATACAAAGATGGAGGGGTGAAGTCACTGGTTTATTACAAGTAAGGCAGGATGCAGGCATATCTCCCAAACTCAAAAATGTTCCCTTTGACAAAGATAGTGTGAAACTTCAAATGAATTTTTTACATGAAAGGTTTTCTTCACCGTGGGTGAAGAGAATCTAATCATGGAGATGTTATTATTTCCATTGCTATGGTAAGAATTCTGAAATACCGTCGATACTATTCTAGAAGTTTCATCCGCAACCACCAAACAATTCTCTTTTTTACTGTGGTTAATAAACATTTGATGGTGTAGTATTAAAACATTGGTGAATTTTTTTTAATTATTTATTTATTTATGAAACACCGGGGAGTGTTGAGGACTTAATCTCCATTGGTACAGAAGTGGCCCCTCTTTGACAGTAGCATTATTTTTCCAAAAAAATATAAAGGTAACACTATAGTTCGTTGAGCAATCATGCTCATTTATTTACCTTTTCTCTTAGATCATGTTAAATGAAATGTCATTATGTGTTATGCTAACTCTTCAAAAGGACTTTGTTTATTGGTATTTAATGTCATTCTTAGATCATCAATATCTCTTCAAATTGGTTAACCGACTATGCATAATATATAGCAAAAATTAATAAGTGTCATTTTCATTCAATTTATTTTCCCTACAAGATACATTAAAGTTGAAGAAGACTTTAGATTATTATTTTGGTTGAATTTTCAGTTTTAAATTTAACTTTTGTTGAAAAGTTTTCAATTACCTTTAATTATGCCTATCATAAAAATAAGA
>NC_056563.1:26306935-26329645 GCF_013358625.1 Macadamia integrifolia | reverse complement strand
AAAAAAAAACATATCAATCCACAATAGACTTTACTTGATTTGTTAGCTTTGAGGCATTTTTAGAGAAATCTAACAAATTAATTATTAGAGACAACCAATGCCTTGATACTTATATTTGTCCCTTCATGCGGTTATTACTGATGATATAGGCAATCACGAACTATGTTATCTTGACTTGCAAGGCTCAACATTAGATACATATTAACTAATAGCTATATCTTCGTGTACCAACCCTAATTGCCTTTTTCTTTGGGACGTTCTTGAATTTGATTGTTTTTATAGTTCTAATGCATTAAAATTTTTTTTTTTTTGCATATTTCAGGTATGCAATCATTGACAATAATATATGTCATATATAAGAAAATATTAAAAAAATATTGACTATAATGATGATAGGAAAAAGATCGTTACCCAGTCACACCTCCTATGCCCTCTCACAGGGCACTGCCCTTTGGGTGGACCCCTATGCACGCTGTTTTATTGGCCCAAGTGTTGACGTGGAGGCCACATGACGAGATAGCGATCCTCAGACCAATAATAATTTCTAAGCCTTATGGTTGAAATTCCATTGGGACTACATGGCGCTTTTTGTATCATTAGCATTATTTGTTGTGTGGTAGGTTAGAATGTTAGATAGAGCTCAAAATTTACAATAGATAGAACCTATTTTTTCTACTTACTTGCTAATTGATTGAACTAAATATAATTTTTCACTTGGTAAAAATAAAGTATATATATATTATTTTAAAAATTTTAGCATGTTGAAAACACATGAAAATGTGCAATAAATGATGAATTATTCCAGTACAATTGAATTATGGTATTAAGTTTGACATGTGATCAATAAAGCCAAATGAAGAAAATTAGATTGTGAAAAAAAAATATAAAGAAACTGGTTGAAACATTATAAGGATTTTAGGAGAATTGTCACTTTCACTGGGATTAGCCAAAAGGTGGCCCAACCCCTCTTAAATTAATTTGGTGGCTAAACTAAAATGGTGGTGACCCCTGTAGGTGGTCCACCTTAATAATATATTCCACCAAAAATGTACAGAGAGAAATTTGCCAGGTGGCATTTATAGATAACATAATCAGAGATCATTCATTGAGACATGTACATATTAGCAAACTATTTGACAACTGGCAATCAATTTAATGCTATGTGCTGACTTGGACACTTTCCCTGTTGTTCTCTAACCTTGACATGTGCCACGTGGTTAGCTTCAGAATTACATTCATTTTTTTGTATTTTTTTTTTCTGGGGTCGTTGGGGTGTTAGTGGTTGGGTTCCTATGCTCTAAACACCACCAATCACTTTGATTTTTATTTATTTGTTTTCTGAAGAAACTTAAATGAGTGTGATAAAGAGATCTAGTACTTTGATTTATATAAATACCTGCTGTCTTATATGGGTGGATGGATTGGCTAAGTTTCTGAATAAAGAAAAAATTAGTTAAAGCAAATTAACAAATAAACTGGGCTTGATGATTGCCTTATAATGGGAAAACTGAAAATGAGGCTAGCCCAATGTCCTTTAATTAGCTCATAACTTGGTCTATCAACTTGCTTGGTCTCCCTTAGTTAGAAATAGTTCACCAAACTCTTTCTGGTAGATGTGTTTGGAGCCTTTGGGCTGCATTTGCATTCTATGTAAAATGATAATTACTGATTTAACGTGTTAAAGAAAAAGATTTGATTCAAAACCCTTACGTAAAAGATAACCAAATGTTTACTGCATAAATTCTTCATTTTGCACTCAAGAATGATCTGACAAAATTAGTATTTTCCTTTCTTTCTTCCCAACCACCTCCCCCAAAGAAAAAATAAAAATAAAAATAAAAAGTACTAGGTTTTCAAGAATCAGAATTAGACCGGTTGGCTGAGCTCGACCACAATACTGACCAGTTAGGACAGCCGATCCATGCTGGGTTTCTAGGGTTTAGACCCATTCCTTCCTGGGACAGAATGGTCATAGATTCATAGGTCTTGGTTTGATTTTATTTTGGAGTGGACCTGTTCCTATGCCCAATGAAAGCCCAGCAAAACTAGGGCCAGACCAGGGCTAACGCAATCCTGAGTTGATACTATTTTTTTTTTTCTGGCTTTTCACTTTACAGTTTACATGACAGTCTAACCATTTATGAACTATGATAATTCAAAGGAAATTATAACGATAATTATGTGTAAAACTAGTGAGTGCCCAACTGGCCAAATGCTTGTTTCAGGGCCCAGTACTAGTCCAGCTTACCTATTAGATACTCCTGGGCCCCAAGTTCAGGTATAGACGTATAGTACATGGCCCCAATTAATACCCTATGCAAGGTCAGCCAAACAAAGTTGGCTAGCATTATAAATTATAATATTTTTGGGATTTTTTTTTGTTTATTTTAATTTTAACAAAATGAATGAAATTAATATTTTTATTATGTTTTTAATAAATGCTCTAATCAATGCTTAGGTTTAATTATGATATTTTTGGGTTTTATAGAGTAGTGATATAGTCTATGCCGTAGAAACATTAATGCTGTTTTGGATGCGAGACGTTGCTGTCGAAAGGACAATTATAGGCTGTCAAATTTTGTATAGATATGAAGTTAACTATCAATACTTAAATAATCTCACCTGCTTAGGCAACTGGATCTTCAATTCTTGAAGGAAAATTAATGATGAACTCTTTAGGCCTTACCAACCATGAACAAGTACTCATGCATTTTAACCAAAAGAAAAAGAAAACAAAACTCCCCATGCAATAATTTTCCATGAAATAAAAACATTATTTCGATGCAATCTTATTTGTTTTAAAGGAAAATGTTTTCTGTGAAGGTGTGTGGCCTTTAACTTGATGAGGTGAAATGACTTTTCCATCCCTAGTTCTTCCTTGTGTGATCCCATTGGCTCTCATTCACGTGCAGGAGCCACACTCCCCGTAGGAAACATTTCTTTTTTTTTTTAAAAGGGAAAAAGATAGCTACCCACTTGCGTTCGTATACATCTCGACAAAAGCAAATGCAAAAAAACTGTGCCACCCCCGCCCATATGTTGAAGATACCTCCGCGCCTACATTGGTGCAGTGGCCACGCAAGTGGGTAGTGTTCTCTTGCCCTTTTAAAATATGAGAAGTATTGTAAGAAAGAAAAAAATAGTTAGAACAATTGGAGACATGAAATTTTTGGCTATATAGAACTTATTTAATCCTATTTACACAAAGGGTTGTAGATTTATAATGTGACTCCCTAACTATACAATGGTCTTAGGTAGCGGGCATTTCGTATTGGGACTGGCCGACACCGATATCCATACCTAGCCAATCCTATAACATTGGAATGGTGTAGACCAAGGATAAAATAGTAAAAAAAAATCCAATTTTTATGAAAAAACAAGGGCAAAGCCATTCTATAGGGCAAATCCATATCGATTTGTATTGATATCGAATCAATTTCATAGATAACCGACACTCAATTGGATAGCGTGCATTAAATATCTATGGGTGCCCTTGCTGAGAGAACCCTCTCTTTTTATTTATTTTATGTACTTTATGTTAACACCGGAGAAATTTTTTGTCAAACACAAAAGGAAGCCTGTTTACCTATTTCTTTGCTTATTTTTGGAGAGACAAAGGAGCCCAATTTCATGCGGTGAAGTATTCTTGATTAATAGGAGATAGTGAATTGCCAACTCTTGGTCTTGCCCCAAAGGTTGGGTGATTTTCATCATCAATGGCCACTAGTACCTTTCATCCCGTACCCTAAATAAAATTAGGGACCTCTGATGAGAGTTAACAATTCTTCTAACAGAAATCTAGAGACCAAAATTAATGATTCGTCTTTGTTCTGGGTTTACTGGGTTTGCATGCATGATAGAGTCCTTAGCTAGCCTTCAAACTATGGGAATTTTTATCATAATACTCACCTATCATGCAAGCCAGGATGGTCGAACTAGATGGACCACCATGAACACCAAAATGGGTCGATGTGATACCAAGCTTAGATCCCCCACTAATGCAGAAATCAGAAAACCCATTCATGGTGACCCACTTTGCATGCATCGACATAGTTGATCTTAGTGTAGAAATGCAATCCTAAAATGATGCAGAAAGTAATGAAATAATAAAAACAAATAATATACATAAATTTACAAAGTTTCGCAAGAACGCTTGTTCTCACACATCTTAGATTTCTTGTAGAGAAAGAAAACTCACTGCAAATATCTAGTAAGAAACCCTATATGAAAAATATACATAAATACCCATATAGCATTAAAAAATTTCCCTCGGGACAACAACCCCTGAACCCCCACATGGATTAACTAGTTCGTCAAGGCCCCACCGGTAACAATGGTTAACCCACAGGGTGTTCCATTCCTCTTGAATTTTGACCAACTTTTGCCACAGATGAAATTAAATACAACGTTTCCCCAACACTTAGCAGTCGAGCATTAGGTTATTAATACGAAATTTGATGAATAGTGTTGGACCAAATAACCCGTCAAGGTGAGGGTTTTATTAAAGATTTGGATATTGATCTAGAACTCTTAACAAAAATTACATGAAGTCACGGATCTAAACCCTAAAGGGTCAGTTTCAAGTTTTATCACTTTCTTGTAACATAGCAATCAATTTTAATGTCTCAACCACCGAATCCTAATCATCACCTACATCCCATAAATTTATAGACCTAAATGAGTAGTGAAAGACATATAAATACACACAACGACACAATATACATGGGATACAAAACTACACTTTCTTGTGATCCTGTTCTCTCCACCATTATTATTAAGAGAAGTAGAGAAGATCATCATCACCCTTCTTGAAAGAAAGACAAGTTTTAGAAATGAAAACTCTATTTGTAATAGGTGGTGGTGGTGCTTCTGCTTCTTCATCTTCAACCTTTGCTTTTCTCTTAGCAACATTTCTCATTGCTTCATGCTTCCTCTTCCAAATCAACCAAGCGCTCATCATTCTACCTAAGAACTTATCGGTTCCTGCTGTGTTTGGCTTTGGAGATTCCATTATAGACCCAGGCAACAATAATAATATCAAGACGTTGGTGAAGTGCAACTTCCATCCCTATGGCAAGGACTTCAAGGAAGGGATCCCTACTGGAAGGTTTTGCAACGGAAAGATCCCCACTGACTTCTTTGGTACGTACTACATACACACCTCTCTCTCTCTCTCTCTCTCTCTCTCTCTACATACACACACCTTTCTCTCTCTCTAAGGGATGCCGAGTTAATAATCCATTCGTGGCCCATAGGGGCTGGGATAAGAGAATGACAGGGTCTAACCTTGCCTTGACTATACCAACACTACTGTACCGGACTCCATAAGAGCTCCGCACGTAAGCATGCTTGGGTGAGAGTAATACTATGATGAGTGATATGTTGGGAAGTCTTGGTATTACACCCCTTTTCGCGGGTGTAAGAATTTTTCAGATTGCGAGTATTGACTTTTAATCTAATACCCCATAAACAGTGGAATCTCAAATGGAAAAATGGCTATGCTTGTATCTCAGTCAGCCAGTTACAATGGCTGGAAGATCTTTATGGAATGAATGATGGACTTGTACATAGCTTTGGACTTCTATTAACTTAGCTAAGTTGAGTTTTTCCTGAATAGAATCCGTTTCCTTACCTGCACATATTGTTAAAGAGCTCTCAGAAATAGTAAAAACTAAAAACTCTTTTCTCTGATTCAAGATGGTATCAGTCTTATTCTGCCGCAACAAATATCCATAACGAGTCATTACCCCAATTGCACCTATTCTACCATCAAGCCTCATTCTTCTTCTTGCTGCCCTCATCAACCCACCACCTGATATCAACGCAGCCCATACCACACCATCCTCACACCATTCCCAAACCCTAATCCAATCTAATCACTTGATTCAACCACCACCAACACCACCGCAGCCGCCAACACCATGGCTACCGCGGCCACCGTCCGAACTTCTTATCCCTCCCTTACCTCCAGCCCAACATCACCTTTCCTTAAAATTAAATCCCAAGAACTTTCAGAGTGCACGGGGGTAACCCTCACCACTATTGCATTTGAGGAGGAGGGTCATAATATATGCAGCCTATCCTTGCTTAGCAGAAAATTTGTTTCCCAACTCTATTCCTCAAACCATTAGGTTACAATGGAGCAACCTTACCATAATACCAGGGTTTGCCCGATGTAAAAATTGCCAGATGTTGTCGGCAAAAATTCTATTTACCTTTGGTGGTCCAAGGCCAAAAGGACTTGAAAGTATCCATCTAAAAAATGAAAGAAATAGGATGTAGGAATAAGCAGTAATCAAAATCAAATGAGTCAAATAAAGATCAAAGAGTATTAAAAACTTATTCCAAATTAGGTTGTAGAACAAGCATTAATCACAATCAGAGTTGGTCGATTCTGATTCAAATCCACCAATTATTCTATATCGATAAAGTGAGTAAATTAACTAATTAGATAAGGGAAGATAGATCTTCTAGATTGCTCAGGTCCTTTTTACTGTTACACTACTTAGCATGGAGCTAAATGACAGGTCACAGTCAAGCATGCAATAAATGAACTCCCCTGGGTTGGGCCAGAAAAATGCAGCCATGATCAATAGTCACATCTGAGCTTTGGTTTCTGGGTGCAGTTGAAGAGATGGGAATTAAGGAGCTTTTGCCTGCATATCTTGACCCGAGCTTGGGACCTCAAGATCTCCTTACAGGCGTATGCTTTGCCTCAGGTGCTGCTGGATATGATCCCCTTACATCTGAGATTGCGGTAATCATTCTCATAGTCTCCTTCCTCTTCCTCTTCCTCTTCATTATTGTCAAAACATTAAACTTGCGTTTGGTAGTCATCGGAAATAAATTTCTGATGTTTTACGTTATACAGGAATAAGAAAACAGAATCTTCTGCTTAGTGTCTAGGTTCATTTTTCAATTTTTCCAAATGAACCCAGTAAAAAAAAAAAAAAAAATGGAATGTTGATAGTTCCAACATTTGAATTTTATTCCAAAATGAAATTTTGACACAGAAACAAAAAATTCTAATTTTGACACGAAACATCTTTTCTGAAACATAATGACTACCAAACGCAAACGCAAATTGTAACCCCATATGATACTATTCTTATTTATTTGGAAACAACCAGTCAGTGGTGTCATTGTCGGAGCAATTGAAGTTGTTCAAGGAGTACAAAGAGAAGCTGAAGATGATAGCTGGAGAAGAGAGAACAAGGACGATCATATCAGAGAGCTTATATGTTTTATGCGCAGGGAGTGACGACATCGCCAATACGTACTTTCCTACTCCTTTCAGGAGATATAAATATGATGTCCCTGCCTATACTGATCTCATGCTCCATTCAGCTTCAAGTTTCATTCAGGTTTGTCACTTGGTTCTCAGCTTTCCTAACAGAAACAAAAAAATTCCAGAGCACACTTAAGGGTCTATAGGCAACATTTAAAAGAAACATTTTTGGTGTTTTTGTATATTTTTTTTTTTTAAATGAGTGGAGTGAAAAAAAGAAAGCACATTTGATGTTGTTTATAAAAGACAGAAACACAAATTTGTAACAAAAACCAACTCAATAAATCTGAATTTCTCTATTGCCATCACATTCATTACCACTATCACTATCACTACCACCACTGTCACCATCACTACAACCACCACAAAACAAACTATACATACTTCTATTAATATGCATATTTCATACATGTTTCTTTTCATTTTTAGTTGTAGAAATATTTTTTCCTAATTTTAATATACCACATTATTTTGTATACGAGTGTTCCAAATAAACAAAAGGGAGAAAAGAACATTGTCTGTCGTATTCTCCACCCCCAAACACAGCCTTTAGTTTTAGGTTTCAAATCCTCTCCAATTACATTGGAGATCCAACATGCATATGACGGCTAGGAGGACTCGGGCATGCACCCCAAAGTCCTCCTGGATGTTAGATGCACGTTGAGCATCCCAACAGCTTTCAGGAGGCTAAGAAAAGATGCTCATACCCCTTGAAACCAAGGACTCTGTCTAAATATGATATCATTCTTCTTTCCTTAACTAAGACAAAAAAAAATATAACTGCTCTACATATATAGTAACTTCTCACCAATCATAAAAGAAAAAATAATAATAAATAAAATAAAAAATTGCCATTCCTTTGCTATCACATGCATATCATCCCTGAGATTTAATTACATAGACAGTAATTCATCACATGCCCTATCATTTCGTATCGTGAGAAGAAAAAGAAAAAAAAAATCATACCAAGTACGTTGCCTAGGTCACATGAATATTGATTAATTAATACATTAATTAAAGTGTCACCACACGAAATATGACACATGGCCTTGTACTTTAGACATTATTTATTTGTACTGTCTGTTCTTGCAAATTAATTAGAAAGGACCAAATCTTGTACTGGACACAGCTCATAGCTGTGGCTTCTTGTCTAAGTTCGTACGCCCCATAAGTTTCACCCTTAATTTAATAGAGTTGGGCACCTCATGGAAACAAAAGTTTAATTACTGTTGGGTCAAGAAATTAAATCATTAAAAATATATTTAGGAGAAGGTTTTGTTTTTTGTTTTTTGTTTTTTTGTTTTTTGTGTGTGTGTTTGTTGTCGGTGCTTAAAACTGGGAGTATCTAGTGTACTTTTGCTATACTGAGTTTTGAAAAATGTCATAATATTTGGAATTTTACCTCCCACTTTATGGAGAGACTATTTCTTAACTCAAATCTATAGCCACTTGATCGCGATTAGAGTAATCTTTTGTTGCACTAAGGTTTGCCCTTTAAAGGATCACTAATATCTGTTTTATAGCAAGTTGGATAGAATTGAAATTTGTGAATTTCTATTATATATATATATATATTATTTATTTATGAAGGGATACAGTAAAAGGTCTCAACTGGTAAATAAAAATCACCAAGAGGGGGAAGGTAAGAATTTTGAAAATTTAATGAAAAAATCAAACTTTTCTATGAAATGGATGGGCAAAAATATAAGGGAATACACAAATAATTGAAAGGGTACATAATTAAATTTAAGTTCAACAATTAAGCATGTGGCCAGTCCAAATTTTTTTTTACTAAATTTCTATACAATCAAATTTGGCATATCATCCTTTTCACATGCCAAAACTTGGTCTGGTCTACAAATATCCTATAAACTTATTGATCTAGAAAATTTTTTATCATTTAAAAAGAAAAGTCATGGCTTCCTTAGAGAAGCACTAGAGTTGACATATGGAAAGTTGGAGGTAATTGAAAATTGAAATAGTAGATCCCATAATTTTTTTCTCACATGTCAACCTTCAATCCAAAACAGAGTTATCTAAATGGTAAAACAAAATCATAAAAATATACGACTATCAAGAAGGTGCATGCCAATACATGAGAGTATATGTGATTGAATTCAAGCTTTTTTTTTTACACGATGGCCAATTCAAAACCATTACTAAATATCCAACCACATAAATTGTTGCATTACCCTCCTATGTGGCATAATTAAGTGTGTTCATCCAAAAAATACCCTTTAGACATTCAATTTAGAAAAATTTATAGTGTGTCCATCCAAAAATACCATTTAACATGTCAAATTAGTAAAACTTATACCATAAAAAAATGTCATCCATTTTCGAACCCATAGATGACATGAATTATGCCATGTGACACGGTAGATGAGTTGAAATTTTGAGAATAAATAGACCACAAAGGTCCCCATCCCCACACACCCCCCCCAACCCCCCAAAAAAAAAAAATCTCAAGCGTCAATTCTAAACTCAGTGGAAAAATTCAAATAATTGAAAAGAAAATTAATGATTAAAAATACAAGGAGAAAATGCCAAAGCATGGAAATAGATGATTGAATTCGAGTCTTGACATATCCAAATTATTTGATACGTACATAGTTCATGACTGTAAATTTGCAGAGATCTGAAAACCATTGCCCTCAGATCAACTTTTTTTTTGGTAATAGTCTGATTGATTGTCTGGTATATGTAAAAATAGACAAAACAAATGTCATGGGTTGGGAATACAAGTGCTCTTTTATATTGTGATTTACTAAAACAAAGCAATATTTGGCAGGATCTGTATAATTTGGGGGCGAGAAGGATTGTTGTTCTGGACGTCCCACCTATAGGATGTGTGCCATCGCAGAGAACCCTAGCAGGAGGGAAAGAAAGACAGTGTGGAGAGAAAGAAAACCAGGCAGCTTTGCTCTTCAACTCTAAGCTGTCTACCCTGATTGACTCCCTCGAAAAGAAGCTCCCACAGTCCAAAATGCTTTTTGTGGATATCTTCAAACCCCTACTTGATATCATCCAAAATCCTCTTTCCTATGGTAATTAATCATCAAACCCATCATCACCACTGCAATGTGATCATTTCAGAAACATACATTTAAAAATAAAGTGTTGGGGAAGGTATTCATGTACTGGAGATTCCTCCCATTGATCCTGTTTTATAGGGAGCCGGGGTGTTTTGGCAGCAGCCTCGTGCACTGGGTACACCGTTTGTTGTTTTTGCCCATCTCAGTGTATTTATAACGTTTGCATATGCCTCTTTATATTTGATCAAGTGGACTACCCTATACACAGACAAGTGAAAGCTGAAAGATGCAGGAAAGGGACTGGGGGCTATGGGTCATAACTGGGCAGGTTGAGCTAATATCTTTTTTTCTTCACTAGTATTGAAGAACACTGAAATGATGTTTTGCTTTTTTTTTCAGGCTTTGATGAGGTGAGAGAGGGATGCTGTGGCACTGGAAAGCTGGAGGTTTCAATACTATGCAACGACTTGGTTCCTGTGACTTGCCCAGATGACTCCAAGTATCTATTCTGGGATAGCTATCATCCCACTGAGAGTGGCTACCGAGTACTTACCACCATCATCATCAAACAATACCTCAATCAATACCTCAAGCGCTTCTAAATTCAATCCAAAAAGTGACAGGTTCACATTCTTTGGTTTTCTAAAGTTTTTGTGCCCATCTGGGTTTTATCTCTATATTAGTTTGGTCTTATTATTCATGCTGGATTCTTCAAATTCCCTTTTTTTGATCCCCCCCAACCCAAATGATGATCGGGTCAGCGCATATATTATTGTATTAGATTATAATGGAATATGAAGTGTTGATTATGCATTATAGCTTGGGGATGTCTTTCTACCATTTTGCTTCATATATGATCAAATTTCATCCAAAACTGTTGGATATACAGTTTTGAATTAAGACTGACTGAACCATATTTGAACCAAAGGAACAAATCCTTGACCCTATAACCCAGACCCAGTTAACCTCGAGTACAGAGCACATAGTATTCCTATGTTAACTAGCACACCAAAGTTAAAAATATTAGTAACAGGAACACTGTGCAACAGGCACACGTTACATTTACAGACAACTCCAAGTACATATTCTGGGACAGTTTCCATCCAACGGAAAAGGCCTACAGGGTCATCCTCACTCCAATCTTCAAGAATCTCAATAGCCTCTTCTAAAGCACATCGCCTACCCAATCCCCACTGTTTTATACTCTATATTCAATCAAATATAACACCACAAAATGTTCACCCCCTATTCCAAGATGTCAAAAGTCCCAATTTTCTTTTCCCTATAAGTTCGTTGTCATTTTTAATATGATCAAGATCAGCTGATCTAATAAACACCCACCAATCTACCAAAAATAATATATCCACCTGGTCAATAAAACCCTACAATTTTTAAGCGATAATGGCGAACTTGCTCCTCATCAATAAGACAGTCTTCTATCCAACATTCTACTAGTTAATATCGGTCGTTTGAAAGAATTTCATGGTTGGATTGTAATAATCACTTCCTTCCTGACCCAACTTTTGATCTGAAAAGCCTCTTGAAAAAAGAACCCATTCATGCACAAACCAAGGGAGATGAAACATGTCATTCAAGAACCTCACTTATAAATACCTACTCTACACCAACAAATAAATGTCTACGACCATTACTTTAGATGGTGCAAGAAAGCAGATGCAAAGTCCACCAGAAATGTAAAATTTTGAATCAAGAGATCTACTAGGAAGACATGGATGCTCTAAATATTTATCACACAGATATTTGTATCAATAGTTAATACAACATGGTGAGGAAAAACACAAGTTCCTTTGTCTGCCTGGTTAGATTTTGGGATTTGATTACCAAGAATAGAGACTTAAAAATAAAACCCAAGGATTGCCACTAAGCTTGCTAGGAATAGTCTGCAGCCCATTGGCTTTGAAAAATGCATGTGAAGGCATGTAGGATGAACTATGAACAATGATCCAATAGTAGTTAACCATACATTCATCGGTAACTCACTTCCTTTTAAATGTATAGTTATACAGAAACATACATAATCAACTTAAATAAACTCTGTTACTATTGCCTATATATGCAGAAGCGCCCCAAGAACCTAAACTTTCTTCCGCTAATAAATTGAATATTGCAGGTACAGACGTCGTGAAATGTCTTACTTGCATACACATGATATGATTCTCTTCAAAGACAGAATCACTAATTGCATCAATCATCAAACTCTCTAGTCGTCCATTAAAAGAAACCTATGGGACAAGATAGATCGCATGATTAACCAAGGTAGTTCGACATAAATGAGAAACTGGAGTTGAATGAATCCATGGATCAGTATTGTTAATCAATACATTAATCTCCGACGGGCATGGAAACAAGCATACTTCATAGTCAAAGATCATTGAACCTAAAATAGCATCCACTTGCAAGCAGTAAATGACAGAGGATGTGAATAGATTAACACCATCTCTCACCACTCTAGGAGATGAAGCTACTGAAGGCTTCTTTCTACTGAATCCATTTTTTTGAAGTTCATCCAATTTGTAGATTCTTCCAGGTATCTGCAACTTGGGTTTACTAGCACCATTTTAAAATGGAAGTTCTATTCTCTTGGTCTCGCCATGCTCGTATATCAGACACATGTCAAAACTTTCTCACCATAATAAATATTTCCCTGCAGCATAGATGGATTTTCTGCTGCTATATTAGGCACCAGATCTTATAAATCAGTCTATACCAGATTATCCAACTACATTGATTTTTGATACTCATGCGTATCAGAAAGAACCCATATGGTATATGAAATAATCTGATAAGCTGTAAGTGTTTCATATTGGTAATTGATTCTGAACTACCTGAATGCTATTGAGACTTGAGAGCAGAGATCCATCAAGGCAATTAACACACTATAAATAATGCTTGTGGAAAGTGAAATACAGAAGCAGTCGTGTTCAAAGTTTCGCGAAAAAAAAAATCATAGCAAAAATAGCTCAGACAAACCTTCCTTGCAGCCCCAAAGCCACGGAGACCGTTGGGCTTTCCTTGCAACTCCTTCACAAGGGAGAGGATGCAAGACACCAGATTCTCACCATTCAAAGGTGGCAAGAATAGTAACTATTTGAAATTCAGGCCGAAGATGAGAGCAGATGCCATTGTAATAGATTTCGAAACCCATATCCTATGAAAAGCAAAAAACCAGACTTTAGCACCTGTACAGAAAGATCTCAAAATCTACTTTAGGGGCAGAGTATGGGTTGTCAATGAATTTGATTCAGTTCCTCTTCCGTCTCGTCCACACATTTGAGCAAGCACAGAATCACAGAAGCGTGGAAACTGAAACCCTAATGTTCCACCTGACTACTGGTTGAAGTGCCTTGCATTCACTGGATCGCCAATAAATTGGGAGTTCATAGTTGCCTGAAAGTTACGTATTTATCTCCTCCTCCTCCTCCTTCTTCTTCTTCTTCTTTCCGTTATCGCGGGTACCCAATACTGATAGGGATCTGAAGAATCGGCCAAAATGGAAAAAAAATCGTCTGCAATTCCGATCTCGTACAATTCCATGAGATACCACCTTCAGGGAGTGACACGTATATTGATACCAATGCAATGGTCCAGATCTGATTTAAATGACTCTTCACTGATTTAAGGTTTTATTAGTTGTACCAGATCTAGACCATTGCATTGGTATCAATACACGTGTCACTCCCTAAAGATGCTATTTCACGAAATTGTACGAGATCGGAATTGCAGACGATTTCAACCCGCCAAAATGCCCGATTTTAGGTACATTAAATACAAGAGGAAATTACACTCCCTTCCCATGTATGTTTCAAGTGTCACAGGACCCTCCCCTGAAAAGTTTGAAATGACACTAACCTCCCATGTATGTTCTAGATTCTATCAACCGTACCCTGGCTGTGAGTGAGGAAACGATAAATGTTTTATAATATTTACAAAAACCCCAAAATACCCCCAACTCATTAGCATCTTCTTCCTTGAGAAGAATGATGGTTTCTTCATTCGGCTTCTTCTTTCCTCCATACCTGATCTTCTGAAAGTGAAATTGAAGGTGAACATCTCCAAAGTTTTGAAGTTCGATGGTTGTTCTTGTTGTTCACTATCGAAGGCATAAATCTCATTGAAGATTGGAGTTGTTAATCGGAGTCTAAGGTTAGTATAATATCGTAGATTTGGAAAAGTTAGGGTTTCGGGAAAAATTTAATCAAACACAGTTGAGACTTAGTTTTAGCGTTTGACGGTGATTCTTCAAGCGTTTTATGCAGATCTATTCTTCAATTTCGTTAGATCGACATATAGATCATGCTTATTTTCTCTGTTTGAATATTATGGTTTCGGCAAATATTTTTTCCTCAAACAGCTGGTGAAAATGGTAGATTTAATGATATCTTTTGGGGGCTTGAAATTTAGCTCAGGATTCGTTGACATTTTCTGGGTTTCTGATCTTAGCAGTAGTTGCCATTTTTTTTCTTTTTTTCTTAAAGGGTTTTCTGGGTTCTGGGAATTGGTGGGAGGTCCTCACTTAAAGAAGCTGCATTTCATCAGAGATTTTTCTATTGAAGTTGCAGTTTTTTGGTCTTTTGGTGCGTTTAGCTGTGTTGTGGCAAACATCACAGCACAATAGCTTGTTCAACTATCATATTTCAACTATAAATTGTGAGATAAGAAAGATGAGTTGCAAATTCTTCTCTTGACAACTTGAAGGAAGAATTTGTTGTTGAAAGTTTCATTCGGATTTAGTACCCTAAGAGTGTTGTCTGAATTTTGTAATTTAAATATTGTAAGAACTCAATTTTAACTTTGTCTTCTTTGTCTGCTCTTGTATCCACTATCCACATGTGCTATCATTCTGAATTTCATCAGAGGCCTCTTGTCTCTAGCCTAACTGCATTGATAACGTTTCACTTGTGCAGTGCTTTACTACGGTATTCAGGAATCTTGTATTCTATAATTATTCATGCAGCATCTTGTCTTGGGTAGGAGTGTCATGTCATTTTATTTTTACATCAGTATGCTAAGCGTGTTGGGAGTGATTGGGTTTCCTAGATTGCTGAATATCTCTGTATATGAATCTGAGAAACTTGTGGGCCTAAAAGTAGAATTTATTGATGTATTTTCTTTCCAAGGAATTCAGGGTTGCTGATTAGATATGCTTCTAATAGGCCTACATGCTAATTTGTATGTAACAATTACTTGAAACCTGTTGGTACTTTATACTATTAAGAGGAATCTAGCAGGACAACTTTGGTAATTCCAAAATGTTGACATTCTTATGGGGTATATATTATAGTATGTTATGATTGTTCCTGATTGGATTTGTCTGTGCTTATAAGATATATGTCTTAGTGGAATGGTTGTATGTACTTTGTTTCAAATACTTGGAATGGTTGGATGGACTTCGTTTCAAATCCTTGGAATGGTTGTATGGACTTAGTATGGACTAATTTTCATTCAAATCCTTAATGTATTTGTGTTTATGTAACATATTGTGTTTTTTTTTTTTTCATCAGAAATCATTCATCATTCAATGGAAATTAGAGTTATCATATATTATCATTGCGACTTGAATACGCCTGCACCTACCCCAGTTGATCCGGATGAGTACTATTATTGGGACATGATGATCGATATGTATAATACAGTTATCAGACATGTACCAGTAGGACATACTGTCACATTTAAAGTGAAGTGCATACTTCCTTCCAACCAGCAGATGAAAGTTAATGAGGATGCAGGTGTACTGGACATGTTTGTATTGCATCAGAATGCTGAATGCATAAATTTATATGTATATGATCTTCACTAGGATTCCAATCCAAGCAACCTATACACGGTAAATGGTTTCCTTGGTGGACTAATCAAACGGGAGACTGCTAGTAGGTATGTCCATCAAAGTCAATGTGGCTTTGGTGATGAGGTGATGCAAGATCAGTATGGAAGTGGAATTGATGTACTACAAAGTCAAAGTGGTTTTGGAGGTATTGTGCAGCAAGTTCAGACATCTAGTGGGCATAGGATAAAACACCAAATAAGAAGGGTGGTGGTACCTATAGGGCTTCAACTAGTGGTGGACATAACAGTAGGAGCAACATGAATGATTCAATTAGTAGTGATGCAACTAATAGTATTGTTGATGGCAATGATGTGACTGATGTGAATGATGACAGTAAGGCAGTTGGTAAGAGCACTGGCAAAGTCATACATAGTATTGTTGTTAAACTTGATGTTGGGGATGTTGTGAATGATGGTAGTAAGACAGTCAGTAAGAATACCGATGAAGTCTTATTCGATGTTTCAAGTTCAAGTGATGTTGATTGTAATTCTATGTCCAAAGATGAAAGTGATATGAATGATGAAGAGGAGTATAGTGATGTGGTTGAAGATCAAGTTGATGGTCAAGATGATGGAATGGATGGTACAAGAGTTGCATACCAAGATAACATTGAAGCATTATCTGACTATTATGATGATGATTACTCTACACCATCATCTTCTCATGGGCAAGTGGTATGACTAGAGAAAGGGATGTTGTTTGATGATGTGACTCATTTCAGGGTTGTTGTTAAAGACTATGCTATTCAAGAAGGTTTTGAACTACTGAGAACCAAGAATGAGAAGTCAAGAGTGACTGTTTTGTGTGCAGCATAGGGGTGTACATAGAAGATCCATGCTTCACTTGCAGAAGATGAAGGAGTAACATACTGGATCAAGTATATATGCAATGAACATTCTTGTGCGAGGAAAAAAAGAAACAAGGATATTACTTCCACTTGGATTGCCCGACATCTTGCTTCAGGATTAAAGGTAAACCTAGATATGGATCCAGATGCAATCCATTCATATTTCAAAAAAAATTCCATGTTGAGGTCCTTTATATGACAATGTATAGGGCCAAGAAGCATGCAACTAACTTCAATGAAGGTAACCATTATAAGTCATTCGCAAAGCTACCTAATTATGGAGAAATGGTGCTACAAAGAAACCCTGGAAGTCTATTCAAGTTGCAATTCCATCAGAGAGTCATAATGTCAAACCCTCCTGTCTTCAAAAGATTGTTCATTAGTTTCAAGGCATGCATTGATGGTTTTGTGAAAGACTGTAGATCATTCATAGGTCTTGATGGTTGCCACCTGAAAGGAATGTGTGGAGGGGTACTACTGGCTGCAGTCTCTGTTGATGGCAACAAAGGATTTCCCTATGGCATATGGCATTGTGGATGTTGAATGCAAGAAAAGTTAGGTTTTCTTTTTGTCACAGTTATATAGTTGTCTTCACAATGCGGAGGAGAAATTTCTTATTACATTTATGTCGGACCGACAAACGTTCTACCCTATAGAGTTAATTATAGGACACACATCTATTTTTTTTGTGTACTTAGTCTTTTTAATTTGCTAATGTGTAGTGACTGCACCAAGCCATCGATGAAATATTTTCAGGTTGTCATCATAGATACTGCAGTAGACATATGTACCAAAATTTCAGAAGCAAGTTTCCAAGTGTGCTACTTAGAAAGTATTTTTGGTTAACAGCTATGGCTTCCACTGCATTCTTGTTTGAAAATGCAATGTCAGATATAAAATCAATTAGCAAGGATGCATATAATTGGTTGAACAATGTTAAATCTGAGATGTGGTCTCGACATGCATTTGACTTTTGGTGCAAAACCTACCATGTCACCAACAATATGGTTGAATGCTTCAATCAATGGATTGCACCTTTTAGGAGCAAGCCTACCCTACTCGTAGCTGATGAGATACGGAAGTTGTTGATAGAAATAGTGCATAAGAGATATCAGGAGGGTTGCACATACACTGGGATTGTCACACAAAGAATAAAGAAATTGTTGAATTTGATCCAAACAGAATCAAGAGGATGTATGGTCCAAGCTGCTGGGGTATATGAGTTTGAGGTCACAGATACTGAAGGAAGGCATGTGGTCGATTTGAAAAAAACAAACCTCTTGTTGTAGATAATGGGAATGTTCTAGATTACCCTGTAAGCATGCAGCAGCATGCATTGTTAGTAAAAGAGAAAACTTGGAGAGTTACTGCCATAAGTACTATAGCATAAACACATATTTGGCAGCTTATGAGGGTATTATCCATCCATTACCTAGACTTCAAGAGATAAGTGAAGAACGCAGAATTGGTATTGTACAACCTCCACCAATCAAAAGATTTCCAGGAAGACCACATACTCTTAAGAAGAAGGAAATTGATGAAGTCCCACCTGGCCAGCGGAAAAAAAGATCAAGAGTTGCCAAGTGTAGCAGATGCAACCAGGAAGGTCACAACAAGGGAAGACGTACAGGACTTCCAGTGAAACAGAAAGCAAAATCATCCTAGGTTTTCAATATTCAATTTTCAAGTTTTAAATATTCTAAAATGATTAGTGATCTTATCCATTTGTTGCATTTGACTAATAGTTACTCATATTTATGTAAAGAACTCAACAGCCTGGAAGTCAACCTGATACAAGCATTTTTCAAAGAATGACCAAATCACAAGCTTCTACAATGACCATTGAATTGAGCATGCAAGCCAAGGTTAATGCACAATTGCAAGCTAAGGAAGCCAAAAGGAAAGCAAAGGAACAAAGGAAGAAGGCAATTGCTGGTGGAAGTTGAATGCAACAGAGAGATAGAGTGTAATGAAGACTTTAATTGGATTAGATGATCTAATTTTCATAGTTTGCACTGTTAATGAAAACTTTTTTATTGGTTGATGGATTTGATGTTTAAGACAAGTACTTGGACTACTCTTTTGGGTTTTGATGTTATTATGAAGTATATGAACTGTGTTTGACTTTTTTGTGGAATGATGTGTAGAACATTTTTGGATGTTTGGAATATTTATGGATGTGTGGGGTGATATTTACAGGTCATATTTATGGATTATACAGGTTAAATGATGAAAATCATGCCAAAATGCTATCAAAATTTCCATTACACAACCTAATTCTGTATAGATCATAATTCCTTCCTTAATAATATTCAACTTTTACATTTTTTTGGCCGATACATATAGCTACAAAAACACCTACGAAAAAAACAAACACAAAATTACAAAACATTTTCATTGATCCAGCAAATTTCACTGTGTCATCCACCCTTATCTTCACACTCTGCATCTCTTGCTGCAACCCATATAACACATCTCTGAGCACACCACCTCCCCTCGCAACTGCCTCAAATCCTCTTCCAACTCTTGCCTATCAATGGTGGGATTGGGTAACGGATTGGTAGTTTTAATATTCATAGGTTCACATCATGCGAAGTATTTGCACTTATTGTAATTTTGACAACTATAAAAAAGTCTGTTTGGGTTGTCAGCGGTCTCTGGTATCCTGATCACAGCTTTTCGATTGTATCTACATTTTATGGATATGTACTTGAAACATCCTGTTGAGTTGCAATTACTTGAGGTAGACATTTAGTCTGAGTAAGAGGGAGCCCTCCTTGTTGCAGTAGGAGTTAATCCTATTCAATTTTGGCAATCCTGAAAAAACAAAGAAAAAAGACAATGAAAGTCATTACTGATAAACTAACATGTACATTATGGAATCAACTTGGTTTGTAGAACAATCATATCCTAACCATTGCCTTGAATTTATGAAGAAACCAAAATCTGAATTGTTCTTTGACTACCAGATTTACATTATTGTTCCCCTATTATTGCCATTCCGAACTTACTAACTATGCTCCAACATACAACTTGCCCTCTTCTTCATTCAGGCTATATATTGTTTCTCATTTAATGCCATGAACACAAGAAGATAAGAAGAGACGGAATGTGAGACTTTCACATCTTGTGTCGATAGGACAACAATTGTGCTACTTTCCTTTGACTTAGCATTGGCCGACATTAACCAAAACCACTTTCATTGGATCTCCAAAGGTGAGAAAAAAACAAAGACCAATTTGGATCAAGTGATTAGCTAGATTCAAGAATATCAGAGGGATAGTAGTTTAAGAGTAGAGAAAAAAACAAATACCCATTTGGCTACTGGGATTGTCTTCTTATTTCAATTCCTTAGTCCAATCTTAACCAACAATGGCTGCTGTCACACCATCAATAAGTATCTAACAAGTGTTCTCATTGGTGTCTATGGCTTCCCCTGCCTTTTTTCATCTTTCACTGACAGTAATGTGGGAAGTGATGGGTTGGTTCATTATGGTATTGTAACCAATTGTTGGTGGTTGAGCTACTGGAATTAAAATTAGTTGCTAGTTATTGAGGCATTAGCATATTCACAATCATAATACTATTGCGTAGGCCAAGAAATTTCAGAACAAAAATGGGTGAAAAGGGGGGGGGGGAAAAGAGGTGGAAGAAGGGGGAAAAAGAAGTGGAAGAAGGGGGAAAAGGTGGTGTTCTTACTTTCACAATATGAACACCTTAATCGATTCAAGGGGATGGGACATCGGCGTCGGAGTCAGGCAACTCTCTCGGAGATTGGACTTAGGCAGCTCTCTCCCTCCAACCGCTCCAAGAACTCCAAAACCCTCGATTGCTCTCGCCCTCCAATGGCTGCAAGAGAGTGTTTTTTAAAGAAAGGGGAAGGGGTAAATGGGTCATTTTACATCAACTACTAAGAGAGTTAACGACATAGGGTATAGTTGTAATTTCAAACTTCGGAGGGGGTCTAAGTGTAATACTTGAAACATACAGGAGAGAGGAGTGTAATTTTCTCTAAATACAATCGATACAACAACAACAACAACAACAACAACAACAACAACAATCATAACCTTATCTCCACTGAATGGGTCAGATTCATGGATCCAATATGGAAAATAAAAAATAAAGAAGCATGAATGATAGGTTAAAAAGAAGAAACATGGGGATAATAGATGAAGGTACATGGCTCCAATCATAACCTTATCCTAATTGAATGGGGTAAGCTATATGGATCCAATATGGAAAATAGAAAGTACAACAACATAGAAAGACACATACTTGAAACATCCCCTATAGGGGATTAGCAACACGGGTCCTTGTCCTCCACACAACTCTATCCGAAGTCATACTAGGGTCGAGCCCTACGCTTTGCATATCTTTTTGAACTATTTTGTTAATAGTCATCTTAGGCCTATCCCTATCTTTTCTAACTCACTCCAAGTGAATCTGATCACTCTTACTTACGGGGGCCTTCATAGGTCTCCATTGGACATGGCCATACCACCTCAATCGACTCTCACGAAGTTTTTCTGGATTGGTGCAACCCCCAAATCATTTATAATAGGCTCATTCCTTACCCTACCCCTCCTGGTCTTGCCGCACAGGCCTCTCAATATTTTCATCTCCGCTACACTCATTTTATTCAAAGTACTCTTCTTGACTACCCAACATTCCACTCCATACATCATAGCTGGTCGTATAACTGTCTGGTAAAATTTTTTCTTAAGTTTAATAGGTATTCTTTTGTCATATAACACTCCCGCCGCACCTCGCCACTTCATCCACCCCACTTTAATCCTATTGGTAATATCATCCTCTATATCCTCCTCTTTGTCAATGATAGACCTCAAGTATTTAAAACAATCCCTCCGGGATAGTTCTTGTTCCCCTAGCTTCACAATCTCTCCCCTCCTCTAGATTGATTGAAGGGTAAATTAAACAACACAATCGAATAGTGTTTCGAAAAAAAAAAGAAGCATCAGACCTCAAAGAAAATATAATTATAATTATACAATTTGAATTATAAAATAAAATGAGTGTCAAAGATTCTACTATGATTCTTCCACTTAAGGGATTGACTGAATAAAAGTTTCACCTTATTTGGGAAATCGATATTCAATTTTCTACTCACTTTCGTGACAATGGTTTCAAGTATCGGTCTGGTATCGGTCATCTCGAATTGATATCGATTGAGATCAATCATGATCTTTGATCGATCCGGATCGATTCAGGGGTAAAATAGTAAAAAATTAGTACTTTTTATACCTATACACCATCCCTTAAATCTTTGAACGAGGCTCCTAGATCCTTGAGCTTGTTGAGCTCTTCCAGCATAGAATCTTGATAGCCTCCATTCGCCAACTCCTCATAGAATCCATTGACTCTAGTAATAACGGCAGACCCAATGGGTGGAGTTGTTAGCGCAAGGAGCCAATAGGGAATAGAATGCATGTATAAGCCACCATAAGCTCACTACAAGAAAATTGGTATTTAGCCGCGGTTAAAACCGTGGCAATTGCTAATATAACCGCGGCAAAAGGTTAATAACCGCGGTTTGAAAACCGCGGCAAATCCGCGGCCAATACCACCGTGGTAAATGAGAAGGCCTCTTTAGCCACGGTTTATATAAACTGTGGTTAGATACTTTGTTTTAACCACGGTTTGTGAAACTGTTGTTAGTAAATTATTTTTTACC
>NC_056563.1:26303548-26306915 GCF_013358625.1 Macadamia integrifolia | reverse complement strand
ATAATAGCATGTTGGATAACTGTAAAATAAATATAAAATAATAAACATGTCTTTAGCCGCGGTTATAAATAACTGTGGCCATATATATATTTATAGCTACGGCAATAGATATATATATGGCCACGGTTATTTATAACCGCGGCAATTGGTAGGTATGTATGGCCACATTTTGTATAACCGTGGCTATAGACCATATCAATTGCCACGGTTCTAAAGAACCGTGGTAAGTGTTCTACATATGGCCGCGGTTTATAACAAACGTGACTATTGATTTCTCTATAGCCACAGTTTTGTTAAACCGTGGTTAATGATATACAAATGGTCACACTCTCTAAAATCTGCGGCAATAGAGCCTATTTAGCCGTGGTCCTCGGCAACCGCGGCCATAGGCCCCCGCCCAAGTGCAGTTTTTGCCCACTTTTTTTGTAGTGGCTATAAGGGCGAGCGAGCTTCAGCCCGGTAGTCCCCTTCAATCCACAATTGAGTGGCTCAACTTTCACAAGCTTAACTCTATATCCCGTGTAGAGTTTATATCACCATCTCTTTGTAACCTAATTATACACTACATGTACTGCAGACTTAAGGTCTCTTGTAAGTATTTATCTTCATTTGTAGAGGAATGAAAATCAATAACAAAAGCGGTGAATCTTTAATTATTTAAAGAGCTAAGTAATTAGCTAATTAAGGGCACATGCCTTGCCATGTGGTCGGTGTCATTTGTTGAAAGTGATGGTCTGCCATTCGATGTCTCAAAACCTTTCAAACACTCGTCCCACATTGTACGACTCTTGTGCCCTTTCTTGGCCCCTTCGTGGGTTCTTGTCTTGGCCCTTAAGGAGATGATCATGTGGGCTTTTCATCACCACACACATATAATTAAAAAAAAAAAAAAAAAAAAGGAAGTTAACTAATTATGTTATTCTTGGGGGAAAAAAAAAGTGGGAATTTTTTTTTATAATCTAGTCCGATCCATGTATAGAAATATAATGTGATTTTGGATGTCAAGAGTTGCCGTTGGAAGAACAATTAAAGGCTGTCAAATCCTATATAAATAAGAAGTTAAAGTACTTCCAACCGAAAGACGAGCAGAAAAGATCAATATTTTAATAAGTAGAGGGAAAGCACACTCAACCTTTTTCCTTTTAATAATCTCACCTACTTAGGCTACGGCATTTTAAATTCTTGAAGGAGCATAATATTCATCAACCCTTGTAGATAGAACTTCTGGCCAACCATGATCTCTCCCTGCAATAACTTCTCATGAAATAAAAAAGATTCATGCCATGTCAAATTTTTAAATAATTTTTTTTTTTTTTAAACCTTCATGTGAGAGAGGTCTATGGAAATTTTGTGCCACACTAAGTTTACGCTATCAAAACCCACAAAAATTTTTGAAAAAAAAAAGAAAAAAAAAAAAAACCAATAAATGGGAGAAATGAGAAGGAGCCGTTAAATTTTCAATTATGGGAGAGGGATGGCCACACCATTGACGTGTGATAAGCAAGTGGGCGACACCGATGGAGGTGTGGACCGGAGCATCATACAAGAAGGGCAACACCAACAAGTCATTTCAAAATGGGAAGAGAGAAATAGATACAGAAGGTAGTGTGCATAGCCTTTTTAAACTCTTGTAATCGCATACAACTTATTTAATCTAACTACACAAAGGGCTGTAAAATCTTACAATTGCGTCCCTAACTACACAAAGGTTTTATCTACGGCAGTATACGTATACAACTATCCATAAAAATTGGGCTCTTACTCATTTTTAGGAAAAATATTTTTTGAGCAATTGAGATAGCGTACACTAGCACCTCGATGTATCTCTTTTCTTCTCACTTGAAATTACCTCGTTGATATTCAATGTACGACACTATTTTACTACATCTCATTGTTGCACATCTCTATGCCGCTTGCTTAGAAGATCCTCTCCATTTATTTCTCTATTACCAAAAATTTTATGACTATCTAAAATTGAATCCTTCTTAACTTTTTTTTTTTCCTCCTTAATTTTGGAGAGAGATTTAAAGGTCAAAGAAAAGCCCAACTTTGGGTCTTGACCCCAAAAGGTTAGGTGATTTTTCATCATTAATGACAACATAGAGTGTGAATCCAATGCAAAACGCACCGGTTGCTGCCTTTGCTAATAGAGCAGGTGCCAAGTTTGTGGTATAGGGATCAACTCTTGTCACACGCATTCCCCCCATTTCCTATCATCCCCACTCCCCTCTTGTGTGTGTGTGAGTAAAGTCCCTTTGGACAGTTCTATAGAATGTAAATAACAAAAAAAAAAAGGAAGGAACCTCCATACGCCCAAATTAATACTCCAGATATCAAAGGGAACCACCTCCCTAGACATAAAAATGAACAAAAACCAGAAGATCAAAGAGAAGGTTCTTCTTCAATCTTTGGTACTGCATTTCAGTAAATTAACATTTTATTTAGTCTGGTCTATACAAATTTCTAATGATTTGCTAGAAGTAGGCAATAGGGATTTCTATTGCAAAACCCTACTGCCCAAAAACATGTAGGGGAGAGAGCATACACTTTTCTACTAACTCCTATTGGATCATCAAAGGGAGAAGAAAGGAAAATATTAAATCTAACAAACCATGCATGGATAGACTAAAATCATTACAAATGATGATGATTCACCTAAGCCACAGTCCACACCTACCACGACCCATGGAATCAGAGAATGGAGAAATATAGAATATGGTTTCCTCTCCAAGGTCCAGTTTCTCTACACTATTGTTGACGATTGCTTTTGGTTCAAGGGAATTCCTACAAAGAGGACATGTCCTGTGTCGCATTAATCCATTTCCAATCCATCTGTCTAAGCAGGCCTCGTGAAAGAGATGCTCATATATAAGCTTTCTGATCCTTTCTCCTCTTTCAATCATACACAAGCACACAACACATTCCACTTCATTCTCTTCTTTGTAACAGATGACACCCAGCTCTTCCTCGTGTTTCTTCACATCGCAATGAACACCACCAGAATCCTGGCTAGAGCTCAAGTGGGCCCATGCCCGGCGCCACCAGATCTTCGGGATGAAGAATTCAACAATGTCCATTGGAAAGAAAGGCGATATGATGGTATAGTAACACCCATGTTTTGCCCATTTCTTAGCTGCATGGGATTAATTTATAGCTTTAAGAGAAGAGATAAGGTTCATCGATGAAATTTTTCTACACGCAGCTTGGGTGCAGAAATTTTTCTCTTACTTGGACTTGCGGTCAAAGAAATGGAATCTCAATGAGTAAATACTAAACCCTAGAGGATATTTGTGTACAAGTAAAGTGAATTATTTCATTTCTTTTGACTATGAGTCCAGGTAGCAGAATTTTTTTTTTTTTTTTTTTT
>NC_056563.1:26296353-26303528 GCF_013358625.1 Macadamia integrifolia | reverse complement strand
AAAAAAAAAATACAGTACCTTTAACCCTGCACCATAAATAAAATTTAAGAAACTTGAGAGTTCAAAAAAATCTTCTGAAAGAAAGACCAAAATTAATGATTCCTCTTGTTCTGGGTTTACTTGGTTTGCATGCATGATGGAGTTTTCAGCCATCAAATTATGAAATTTCTTTCATACCCATATCACCTATCATGCAAGCCCCACAATGATAGTGTTAGCCACCACTTTTTGTAACATAGCAATAACTTCCTTCCTACCAAAAAAAAAAAGGCAATAACTTCTTTTATCACTCACTTGGTTTGTATGCATGATGGAGTTTTCAGCCATCAAATTATGAAATTTCATTTATACCCATATCACCTATCATGCAAGCCCCACAATGATAATACTAGCTACCATTTTCTTGTAACATAGCAATAACTTCCTTCCTACCAAAAAAAAAAAAAAAAAAAGGGCAATAACTTCTTTTATCACTCGGTTTGCATGCATGATGGAGTTTTCAGCTATGAAATTATGAAATTTCTTTCATACCATATCACCTATCATGTAAGCCCCACAATGATAGTACTAGCTACCACTTTCTTGTAACATAGCGATGACTTCCTTCCTACCAAAAAAAGAAAAAAGGGCAATAACTTCTTTTATCACTCAACGGTCATTTAGGGCCTATTCATCACCTATATCTTACCTTTATATACACGAGAATAGTGAAAGACTCCAATAAATACACACAACACAATAGGATACAAAACCGCACTTTCTTGTTGAGTTATCTCCACAAATATATATTATTAAGAGAAGTAGAGAAGATCATCATCACCCTTCTCGGAAGAAAAGTTTTAGGAATGAAAACTCTATTTGTAATATGTGGTGGTGCTTCTTCTTCATCATCTTCAACCTTTGCTGTTCTCTTAGCAGCATTTATCATTGCTTCATGCTTCCTCTTCCAAATCAATCAAGCGCTCATCATTCAAACTAAGAACAACTTCACGGCTCCTGCTCTCTTTGCCTTTGGAGATTCGTATTTAGACACCGGCAACAATAATAATCTTCCGACGGTGGGGAAGTGCAACTTCCCACCCTATGGCAAGGACTTCCCGGGAGGGATCCCTACCGGAAGGTTTTGCAACGGAAAGATCTCCTCTGACTTCATTGGTACGTAGTATATATAACCTCTCTCTCTCTCTCTCTCTCTCGATAGTACTAACAATAATAAATATAATAGTGAAGCTTTCCCATAGAGTTATAGGACGAATATACATTGAATTTCTATGCAAAGAGGGCAAGAGGTAGTTCTAACATGAGAATTTTTCGCTTGCATGGGATCCCAACGCTCAAGGGGCAGCAATTAATGAATTACTTGTGGGCTGGATCAGGAATCTGATCTAGCCTTGTGAGGTTCTCCTCTACAGTGGATAGATGATTTTTTTTTCCCATAGTAAAAAGAGGATCTCTTAGTCCAAAAGTTGTGTTAAATGGGACTTTTCCAACTGGAACCTCCTGACCAGTAAATCACAATTGAGCAACCTTACTATTCTGCTGAAATCGACCGTCCTTTATGAAAGTTTGTGTATGATGCCTACGATAATCTGTTTACCTTCAGTGGTCCAAGGGATACATATCCAACAAATTTCATAGAGGGGCGAAAAGGACTACTGGTGGAGGAGCAATTGAGAGCTCACTGGATCTGGAATTGTGTTGGGTCAGATGACTAGATTACAAGAATTATTGCCATGAATGTTGGCATCGACTAGCACTGTTTATTACGAATATTTGCTTAGCCTAGTGGTGACAGTTTTTACTTGAAGAATTACTCACAAGGGAAGAGGTTGTGAGATCGAACCTTGTGTATGCTTGTGTGGGTACATATTGTGTGAATATATGTGTGTGTGTTTTTTTATTTATTTTGTATCCATTCGTGACTGTGGGTTGCTATGCTAGTCTTCCCGGATTAGTCGAGGTGTACGTAAATTACCCCAAACACCTTGGTTAATAAAAAAAAAGAAAAAAAAAATGGGTGAGTGAGTGAATAGATGTAAGAGTAGGGGTCATTGTCCCTATTAGTGCTCAGTGAGCTGGCCATTGGTTAGCGACATTAACCGTTATACATTTACTCGGAAACCACTTGGACACATATTTGCCTACAATTAATGAAATAAAGAAATACCCAAATAGCCTAAACAATTACGGCTATCCAGCATCTTGGAAAATTATGTGTTAGGTGTCTCTTTCAATCGAGTCCAGATCTTCTCCAACAGCTGTCCCATTTGTTTTTATAAATATTTTTTTCACCTTTTAATTCGGGCAATTTTAATGCATATTTTTTTTCTAAAATAAAAAATAAAAATAAAAGTACTGATAGGACTCGTACGCGCAGGGGACCTCACCTAGTCTTTCAATTTGTGCCGAATGACCTTGCAGGTGTAATAATGTTAAGAAAAAATAAAAAATTAGTATGGGCCCAAGGCCCCCAATGATTACTTTTCAATCTTATGGACCTAAACTCTATTTATTTATTAATTTTTTTTTCTTAATAGATATGGACTTAACATCTTTGTAACGGTGTTACAAGTTGGGGAAGATGAACAAACAATACTATGAGTCTAGAGAATTTCCCCGTATATTGTTTATGTGACACATGTTTGCAATATGAGTATTTTTTTTTTTTTGGTAACAAGGCAATGTGAGTATCATTGTTAATTTTTTGGGAATGATGTTATTTGTCAAAAATAAATAAATAAATAAAAGAATTTTTTCTTGGTTTCACAACGTTTACATGGAGATAGATATTGTAACTCTTCAGTACCATGCGACCATGGAGTGTTCCTCCTTAAATTATTTTTATTTTCTATTCTGAAAGAAGAAATGTTGTTGTTCACACCTTTTACACCCAGACACAATTGAACTGAAAATATTCAACAGATGCAGGGATAGCTGGATCTTTTTACACCTAGCTATGTTTGGGCGTGAAAAAAACACTAGATGGACACACAGTCCCTGTTTTCAAGAGAGCTGTGAGAAGACGTCCCTACACCGTTATTTTTATTTTAGACAAACCTTTTATTAATTGATGAAAGAAAAAAAAAATTTCATATACATATCGGTATGGCTGAAAGGTAGAAAATAATGATCAATAGTCACCTCTAAACCTTGTTTTTGGGTGCAGCTGAAGAGTTGGGAATTAAGGAGCTTTTGCCTGCATTTTTAGACCCGACCTTGGGACCCCAAGACCTCCTTACAGGCGTATGCTTTGCCTCCAGTGGTGCTGGATTTGATCCAATAACAAATAATCTTACGGTATCTATCCTAGCTCATCATTTCCTTTCGATGATCTCCTCTTCTAGTTAATTGTCAAAATTATATATATATATATGATAACCTCATTAGTATTAATTCTTATTTAATTGAAAACAACTAGTCAGTGTTGTCATTGCCAGATCAATTGAAGTTGTTTATGGAGTACAAAGAGAAACTGAAGATGATAGCTGGAGAAGAGAGAACAAGGACGATCATATCAGAGAGCTTATATATTTTAAGTTCAGGGACCAATGACTTCATCAATACATATTTTTCAACTCCTTTCAGGAAATTTAAATACGATATCCCTTCCTATGTTGATTTCATTCTCGGTTTAGCTTCAAGTTTCATTCAGGTCAGTCACTCACTTCTCATCTTTCCTAATTTAAACACAAAAATTTCAAAGTACATAAAAGAGTATGTATCCAACGATTATAAGAAATATTTTTGTGTTTTTATGTTTTTTATTTTTTTTCAAAGAAATTTCATATAGAACAAGCATGTAATGTGGGTCTAGAAAGGGTCATAACATAGGTAGACTTATCAACCTTATTTTACAGAGTGGTTGTTTCTCAATTCGAACTTGCAACCACTTAATCATAATAGAGCAACCTTACCATTTTACCAATGTTTATCCGTCCTCTGATGCGTCACTAATATGTATTCTATGGCATGTTGAATAAAATTGAAATTTTGTGAATGGATAGAATAAAGGTCTTAATTGACTAATAGAATTCACCAAGTTGGGGAGGGGGCAAACTTTGAAAATCCAATGAAAAAATAAAACTTTTCTATGAAATGGATGGCCAAGAACACAAGAGAATACACAAATACATGGAAGGGTATATAATTAAATTTAAGTTCTACAATTAAAATGTGGCCAGTTCAGACTTTGTTCAAAATTTCAACAACCAAATTTGACATATTATTCTTTCACATGCCGAAACTTGGTCCCAGTTTAGAGATACCTCAAGTGATAAAATAATTCCAAAAGTCCAAGACTACCAAGATGGTGCAATAATGCATTCCAATACATGAGAGTATATATGATTGAATTCAAATTTAATTGTACTAACAAATAGCCAGTCCTAAATCATTCATATATTTCCAATGATTGATATTGTTGCAGCACCTCCCAGCACAATCAAATGTGAAGAATGCCTGAAAGACAAAAAAAAGTACCAATTGACACAGTCATTATCAAACCCATAGATCTATGATTGAATTCGAATCTTGAACAATCCAAACTATATGATAAATAGTTAACTGATGGTTGTAATTGTTGCACCAACTTTCCATTCCGCACAACTAGGCTGGCAATTTATTGGTTCAATAGTAGACAATGCCATTATTACCTAAACAAAATTTCACCATATATATATATAACCTAAAAATTTGGAAAAAAATAGTTATCTTATGAAAATGAATGGAAACAAATAAAGGTATCATCCTTGTGTATGATCCATGCTAATCTTCTCTATGTCGTTACAAATGAGAAATAAATGGTTGTGTTTGGCCCCAAAATCTGTTGTAATATTTTCGTACAAGTGATATTTTACAAGAAATTTTCTTCCTTGCAAAATTTTTCTGTTTTTCAATGACATTATTAGTACTTTACCATTAAAAAAAAAAAAAAAACAATAGAAAGACTTATTTTATTGGAATAAAAGGAATCTAGAAGCAATTTCCATAGCCCAAGACTACATAGAATTTGCAGAGATCTGAAAGCCATTGTTGTTTAATTAGTTGATTTTGTGATATATGTGAAAATAGGGGGGGAAAATGTCTTGGCTTAGGAAGACAAGTTTTCTTTTATGGGGAAAAGCTAGGTATACAAGGGGTATGCCCAAATATGTGTTTATCTATTCTCTATGCCTCTTCCATTGATTGAACCGCTAACTCCATAAAAACCAGCCGCATGCCTGTCCTTCTTCCTTTATATACCTGCCATTTCTTTTATATATTGTGGTTTAATAAAACATGTGATATTTGGCAGGAACTGTATAATATGGGGGCAAGAAGGATCATTATTCTGGACATCCCACCTATAGGATGTTTGCCATCATCGAGAACCATAGCAGGAGGGAAAGAAAGAAACTGTGCAGAGAAATACAACCAGGCAGCCTTGGTCTACAACTCTAAGCTGCCTTCCCTGATCGACTCTCTCCACAAGAAGCTCCCACAGTCCAAGATTGTCTTTGTGGATATCTACAAACCCGTACTTGATATCATCCAAAACCCTAATTCCTTCGGTAATTAATCATCAAACCAATAATCATCACCTCTATAATTTGATTATTAATTGGAGAAAATACATTTTCAAATTAAGAAATTATAACTGGGCAGGAGGTTGAGCTAAGATATTTTTTTCTTTACTAGTATTGAAAAACCCTGAAAGATGTTTTGTTTTTTCTCAGGCTTTGATGAGGTGAGAAACGGATGTTGTGGCACTGGAAATTTAGAGGTTGCAATACTATGCAACCCCTTGGTCCCAGTGACTTGCCCAGATGACTCCAAGAACCTATTCTGGGATAGCATTCATCCTACTGAGAATGGCTGCCGTGTACTCACCACCATGATCATTAAACAACACATTAATGGCGGCTTCTAAATTCTACTTATATTGCTATCAGCGAAGCTTACCATATTATAGTCTCTACACCCCACTTTACTCTCTATCTAAAGTGACAAATGCCACATCCTTTGGTTTTTTAAAGTTTGGACAAAATTTTCCTTAACGAGTGAGTGAATGATGAAATGATCTAAATATGACCCTTATAATTTCCCATCTCTCTTCCCCCTCTATGTATGTACGTTGTCGATGGAATCCATTTACTGTAGCCTAAGGAAAACTTGGGCGTTAAAGTTTTTTTCTCTTATTTGGGTTTTATCTTTATAATAAATTTGGTCTTGTCAACTCCTACAAATTTATTTATTTATTTATTATTATTATTATTATTTATCCCTGGCCCCCTCCCATCATGTCGGTTTTGGGTGAATTTTGATTCATATATCAAGTGTTGATTATGCATTATGAAGGTGGGCAAAGTCCTCTTTTTATAGCTTGATGATGTCTTTCTTCCATTTTGTTTCATATAGAATCAAAGTTCATCCAAAACCATTGAATACATAGTTTTGAATTAAGACTGACTGAAACCATGGTTGAACCAAAGGAACAGAACCCTGGCCCTATAACCCAGACCTAGTCAACCTTGAGTGCAGAGCCAATAGTAGTCCTATGTTAATTAGTCCACCAAACTATTATAATATATTATTTTAAGGTTGTGACGACCTCTAACCCGGCTTAGGGTTTTGGACATCAACCGTCTAAAGGATATTATAAAAATCACTTTCTCTCACCGAAAACACTCATTTTTATCCTACAGCAACAACACAAGGGCATACAACCCTAAGAGGGACGTAGTAGGTGTTGGATGTTGACTTGTATGATCAGGTTATCGTACGAACATCTGATCCTTTTTCTCCATATCTGCACATATTTTTTAGTGTCGTTGAGATTGGCCCTGACATATTAGGAACTAGAGAAATTTTCCACCATGGTCGAACTTAGGCTGTATATTCTGATCACCTTCCAATAAACAAGAGTTGGGGAGGGAAAGGGAGAGGGAGTGGCAGTTGCAATTGGAGAGTTGAAGATACTCCCCTAATGGTGGCATTACAGATGCTTTCGAGGGACAGGAAGACAAGGAGCAGTTAGACTTGTGAAATTACTATTTACTCAAATGCCACATTATCATATTATGGGCAAAAAAAATCCAGGTACAAGTTCTGTTTATAACATTCTAGATCCGTAGAGACACCTCGTACATATTAACAAATTTTTAATTTTTTTTTTTATTTTTTTTGGGGGGGGGGGG
>NC_056563.1:26292934-26296333 GCF_013358625.1 Macadamia integrifolia | reverse complement strand
TTGTGGTGTTAGTGGTTGGGTTTCTGTTGTCCCAACCACAATCAAATGCTTGGATTTTTATTTATATATATTTATTTTTAGAAAGAAAATTAAATGAATATGATAAACAGATCTAATAATTTGATGGATTTATACAAATACTTGCTGTGTTATGTGGATGGATGGATGGATGGAATTGGTCAATGTTCTGGATAAAGAAAAAACTATTTACACAAACAAAATAAATAAATTACAGTATTTTGGGAATGGGCTGAGCCCGATCCCAGTTCTGGTCGGTTAGGAGCGGCCGATCCACGCTGGGTTTCTAGGGGTTAAGTTGATTTCTACCAATTCAAGACCGATTCCAGTCAGAATCAGAATTGAGATCTCCGATTCTGAGTTTAATAATATGTCTTGGCTTGATCTGATTTTGAGGTGGACCTGGGCCTATGATTTACATAGCTGGACCTGCACCGCTTATGCCCAATGAAAGTCCAGTAAAACGAGGGCCAGAGCCAGGCTAATGGAATCAGACAAAATGCAAACGAAATTACAACTATAATCATGTAGACAACTTGAGACTCAAGAGGGCTCAACTGGCCAAATGATTGGTTCAGGGCCCAGTCCAACTTTCAATTCATGTACTCCTGCGCCCCTGGGCCTCAAGTTCAGGTTTCAAGGCCCAATCCAACTGGCCAAATGCTTGTTACAATTTCATTTGCTGGGACAGGCCCAATAAAGTTGGCTACCATAAATTACAATATTTTGGAAAAAAGAAAATTTAGAACAAGACATTGATGCCTGGGCACGTAGCGCTGCATCAGTGTGGAAACTAATGAGAACACGTGCAGTGGTATATACATGGATGGGGTTTTTCATTTCATAGGGGCCAGGGTGTTAATTTGACGCGCTCATGTGTCTGCGCACAGGGGCTGGCGACAAGGCAACCTTCTTTTTCCTCATTTTTTTAATAAGGAAAAGGCTCTCTGAGCCTAAGGCGTAAGCACGTCCTCAAATGTACCGTTATGTTAACTTTGGATAAGAGATTGCTACTTGATCATGTGGTTCCTCCTCCAGTATAGGGGCCAATTATGAGAACATGCACAAGGCATCAACATAAATGAGAATTTTGATTTCATAGAGGGTGGGATAGTAATTTTACGTATCCTTGTGTCTGGCTGTAGTGGTCACATGACCCCGCAGCTTTCGTTTTCCCATTAATCTTTTTAAAGAGAGAGAAACAATGATTAACAAAAACATTGTGTGGAGGTATAGTGTATCCTGCTTACTCCGCAAAGACCCTCTCTCCCTTTTTTATTTTGACAAAATAAATGAAATGCATTTTTAGTTTTTTCCTCTTTATTGTGTTTTTAATTACTTTTTACTGTATGGTTCTTTGGAATAATAAAGTCATGCCTTGTTGTCAAGGGTTTTCACCACCAAAAGGGTGTTGATTATACGGATACCTTCTTTACCAAAAAAAAAAAAAAAGTATATTATACAGATACGTTTAGTTCGATCATTATGTCTATTGCCTTTCGCACCATCCTTGTACTTGTTGTCAGTCAAGGGTGAGACTTATTCGGAAACTTGATGTCTATAATACATTTTTCTATGGTAATCTTAATGAAGAAGTTTATATGATTCAACCTCCGGGGTTTTGAAGGTCCTACTAGGCCACATCATGTTTGCCGTTTGCATCTACATAATTCTTTATATGGGCTTATAAAAGGCCCGAAGGTTTGGTTTCATTGATTATCACAATTTACCGTTTCTACTATGGTATGACTTTCATGTATCTTAGACGAATCCATCTCTATTCATTTACAAGCACGATATGTATTTTATTATTATTATTTGCTGAAAGTTAGTAAATATATATTAAGCTCAAAATTAATAGGATGTACAAGATTTACATCTGGGCATATCCAAATGGATAAAAAATACATATAGCGTATACACAAAAAGTGTACACTAAAGGCCTTAATACTCCATCTTCGACATGACCATCAACACCGTATGCATCTTATCTATGTGTTTCTGTTTTTTTCCCAGCAATGATTTCCTACAGCCAAATTAATTCACCAACTTGCTAGTGAATTTTTCATTTTAGAAGTGGGTCCTCTTTGCTTTTTCTTGGGTATTGAGGCTCTTAGTCATCCGAAGGGCCTCCTACTCACTCAATCTCAATATACTCCGGATCTTCTTCAAAGAGCTCAAATGGTTTATTATAAACCTATGCACACTCTCATCGCTACGACTGTGAAATCGTCCACTTCATCAGGGGGTGTTCCTTTGACCAATTCACTGTAGTACTAGTCAATTATGGGTGTCCTCCAATATATCACTCTCACGAGACCATATGTCTCATTTCCGGTGAACTGTGTGTCAATGAATATGAATGCCTCCTTCTAAAGAACATTGGATTCTTGAATTCTTTAGTACCTTAAATACTCTTAGGCACCATTTGATAACGTTTTTGTTGTTTCTGTGTCTAAAAACAACATAAATGACTTTTCACATATCAGAAATCAAAATGAATATTTTAGTGTTTGATAAACTTGTTTCTGGAAAAAAAAAATTGCAGACATAATGCAATTAAAAAACCTATAGTATCATCGGATATCCAAAAGGGAGAGAGGGTTCGGTTGCCTCTTTTTAGGTTTAAATAGTTGAGAGATTTATTGGGCACAACTTTTTATTTTTCTCTTAAATTCATTTCTAGAAATGATGAAACAAGTCCGACTTGTTTTGTCAAAGTCGTTTCTAGAATTGTAAAGATGCATAAATTTTGATTTATATTTCTAGAAACTGGTGAAACGAAACAACTTTATCAAACGCTTTTTAAGTTGTTTCTCTGTTTCTGGGAATAAGAAAACATAGAAACGGCAGAAACAAAATGTTATCAAACGGTGCCTTAGACTCATGGTCTATTGATTGATTGAGAGATCCACACATCTCACTCTTCAAGCTTTCTCCAATGAAGACTGGGCAGGTAGGAGTGATGATTGCAAATTTGTAGAGGGCTATGCAATTTTCTAGGTCTTAATCTTATTTCTTGGAATTCTCACAAAATTAATAGAAAATTGTTGTCTGCTCCTCTATTGAATTTGAGCACTAAGCACTCGCTGATGTGTCTACAAAGTTTATTTGGTTGGAGTCTCTTTTTCAAGAGCTTGGTTTTCCCATGTGAGCCATCAATTCTTTGAGGTGACAACGTTGGGGCCTCCTATATTTCTGTTAACCCGGTCTTTAACACTCGCACCAAACACACTAAAATTGACTTTCATTTTGTTCACCATAGAGTCGCCAAGCAAAAACTTACAGATCATTTCATCTACACCTCTGACCAATTATTTATATACTTACTAAGTTGTTGTCCACTGTCGATTTCAATTCATTCGTGACAAGTTAAAGATT
>NC_056563.1:26255350-26292914 GCF_013358625.1 Macadamia integrifolia | reverse complement strand
AAAAAATATAAAAAAAAAACAATTTAAAAAAAAAAAACCCAATAAGCTTTTTTGACCGCTTTTTTGACCGAATCCTTAAATTAATCGTCCGAATTATTCCGAATAATTCTCTGTCCGAATAATTCCCGAATCCGAATTTGCTAACTATGCGGTAGGAGTGATGATTGCAAATTTGCAAAGGGCTATGCAATTTTCTAGGTCTTAATCTTATTTCTTGGAATTCTCACAAAATTAATAGAAAATTGTTGTCTGCTCCTCTATTGAATTTGAGCACTAGGCACTCGCTGATGTGTCTACAAAGTTTATTTGGTTGGAGTCTCTTTTTCAAGAGCTTGGTTTTCCCATGTGAGCCATCAATTCTTTGAGGTGACAACGTTGGGGCCTCCTATATTTCTGTCAATCCGGTCTTTCACACTTGCACCAAACACACTGAAATTGACTTTCATTTTGTTCACCACAGAGTTGCCAAGCAAAAACTTACAGATCATTCCATCTACACCTCTGACCAATTATTTATATACTTACTAAGTTGTTGTCCACTGTCGATTTCAATTCATTCGTGACAAGTTAAAGATTTGTTATCAAGACTCTTCCATTTGTGACGGACTCTTTGACTTGAGAGGGTGTATTGGCCGAAAAAGAGTTTCACCTTATTTGGGAACTCGATAATCAATTTCCTATTCAAGATTAACTCTATATCGCATTTAGAGTTTTACATTATCACAATCTCTATGTAACCCAATCATACTCTACATGTATTGGCGACTAGGGCCTCTTGTTAGTATTAATCTTCATCAACAACAAAAACTGTGAATCTTAAATGCTTTTCTAGTAAGTATTTATCTTCATCAACAACAGAAGCTGTGAATCTTATATGCTTAACTACTTTAAAGTTCAAAGTACTTAATTAATTAAGGCACATGACTTGCCCTGGTGGTTGGCGTCATTTGTTGAAAGTGATAGCCTAATGTTTGATGTGACTAATTCGAGGCATTTCTCACATATTGCATTCTGTATATCATGCATTCTTTACTGTTTTAAATTAAGTGCGGCCCTTATGTGCCTTCTTGTCAGTTTCAAATCATTTACGGTGAGTAATAAATGACATTTCAACGGTTGGGAGGACCCTAGCATGCATTCTAGCTATTGGATCCTCACTGTCGATTACTACCTCACCGCAGAGGATTTTTATGCCTCCTTATCCCTTTTGTGGGCTCGTCTTAACCCCTTGAGGATCTCACCCCAACCTAGTTTTCCAATGCCACACACATAAAATATATAAGAAAAAAAGTAAATAACCAAATTTGTTACTTCTTAAAGAAAAAAAGTGGGAAAGATTTTTGTAGTGTAGTCAGATCCATGCCTAGTAACATTAATGTGATTTTTAGATGTCAAAAGTTGACGAGGGACAATTAAAGCTGCATAAATAAGAAGTTAACGATAAATACTTCGTACTAATAGAAAAAAAAAATTTAATAATCTCACCTACTTTGCCAACGGCATCTTAAATTCTTGAACGAAAATAATCATCAACCCATGGTAGGGTGAACTCCTTACCAACCATGAACTCCCCATGTAAAATAAAAAAGACTCATGCATGTGGAATGGGATCGGACGGTACTGGATAGATCTATTCTATTTTTTTATTAAATCAGTTTTTATTATGATTTTACCCATGAATTATAGATGTGGAATAGAATCAAAAAGGTCAAGATCGGGGATTGGTCAAGAAAGATATCGTTTCGATTCGATCCATATTGAACGTTCCGTTCCTTTCTATTTTTTAGAATCATGGTCTATCTTTTTCCCCCTCTTTTTTGCCTTAATGTGAGAGAGTCTATGAAAATTTTGTGCCACACTAAATTTATGCAACCAAAAACCATAAAAAAATGAATAAAAAAAAAAAAACAGTAAATGGGTAAAACAAAAGGATCCATTAATTTTTCGACTACTGGAGAATGATGGACACATCACCCACGTGTGGTAAGCAAGTGGGCGACAACAATGGAGATTTGGGACGGGCATCATACAGGATGGGCAGGAGATCATTTCAAAAGGGGAAGAGAGAGGTGGATACATTGACTGTTAGCTTGTGGTACGTGGACAATGTGCCTAGCCTTTATAATCTTCTATAACCACATACAACTTTTTTTATTCTTGGGATAGGTAACCGCATTTAATTTATATAATCTAACTACACAAAGGGCTGTAAAATGTTACAATTGTGCCCCCTAACTACACAAGGTTTTGTGGATACAAATTGGGTCCTAATTCATCTTTTAGGAAAAATATTTTTTTAGCAATTGAGGCAAGATATGCTAGCAGCTCGGTGCATCTCCTTTCTCCTCACTTGAAATTATCTTGCTGATATTCAATGTACATACTATTTTATCGTGCCTCATTGTTGCACACCTCTTTGTCGCTTGCTCAAAGAATCTTCTTCGTTCATTTATTTTTCTTATTTCTCTAGTTGTCGGATCTTAATAGTGTTCCGAGTTTGTTTTAACGTCTACATCATATTCATCACCGATACAAGACTAGTGAACTCGTTTCACCAAAAAAAAAATAAAAACTGCACTTTCTTGTGATTTGTGAGTTCCCTCCACCATTATTATTAAGATCGAGAAGCAGAGAAGATCACCACCCTTCTTGAAAGAAAAGTTGTAGGAAATGAAAACTGGTGGTGCTTTTTATTCTTCATCGTCTTCAACCTTCACTGTTCTCTTAGCATCATTTATCATTGCTTCATGCCTCCTCTTCCAAATTAACCAAGCGCTCATCATTCAACCTAAGAACAACTTCACGGCTCCTGCTCTTTTTAGCTTTGGAGATTCGTTGTTGGACACAGGCAACAATAACAATCTTCGGACGGTGGTGAAGTGCAACTTCCCACCCTATGGAAAGGACTTCCTAGGAGGGATCCCTACTGGAAGGTTTTGCAACGGAAAGATCTTCTCTGACTTCTATGGTACGTAAGCAAATATAACACATTCCCCTCTCTCTCTCTCTCTCTCTCTCTCTCTCTCTCTCTCTCTCTCTCTGTGTGAGAGAAATAACTTCTTTTGGAATAATTTTTTGCTTTAAAATATAGCTCTCGTCGCATGGGTCGTTCCCAACCCTCAGGGGGTGTCTAGAGTCGGAGCAATTATTATATTACTTGTGGAGAACTCCTCCACAATGGGTGGGAGATCATTTTTAAATGATGAATAAAGAATTTGGATTTTTTTTTTTTTCATCAATTGGAAGGAGAATCTTTTAATCCAAGGGTTTTGGTGGTTAGACAGGGACTTTTTCAACTTGAACCTCCCACCACTAAGTTGCAATAGAGTCAACCTTATCATTGCCTCAAGGTCTATCATCCTTAGTAAATGTGGTTGCATTTTTGCCAAAATTTCATTTAACAATTTGAAAGAAATTGGTTCTCGGAATAAGTACTAATCAAAATTAAAATAGATCAAGTAGATTAAGATCAAAGAATTGTCATAGCCAATTGGGTATAGAGCAGAGGAGGAAGGTCCGACAAGCACTGTTTATATATAGTATTGATTGTACTATAAATTATTAGGGAAAAGGTTGGGTATGCCGTCGATATCAAGTATGTTAGCATCCATTGTGTTTATCTCTTTCTTCCATTTTTTCTGAAATGACCCTCATATCCTTCCTGAATGATACTCCATCATGTGATTCTATTTGTACTATCTGTTAGCACACTTGATATCGGCGGTATATCTATCCCTCTCCCAAATTATTATATTAAAAATTTATAAATAACATACATCGAGGGCAATAAGGAACAAGGAAAAAATAGATAGATGATCAAATATCACTGCCTCTCCTGTACTTTGGCGAAATATCATGGTTTTCCTAGATATTTAAAAAAATATCACTACTCTCCTCCTAATCTAAAAGATTCTTATATCAACCATCCTTTTCTCTGAGAAATGGCTATAAAGTCATGGATTTATGTTTCTTAATATCCAAACTACCCTCAAACATGTCTAATACCAATTATAACCTTTTAAGAAGAAAAAATCCAAGAAGAAGATTCCTCTCTCTACAACTCACCTTCCTCTTCAATCTGAAACCCTAAATCCTCTATTGGTAATGCCTGGTAATCAATTAACTATTTCTCACTGAAAAATGACAATTGGTGGAATCTTTCGGATCAAGGGGAAGATAGTGATATTTTTGAAAATGTTTAAGGGAAATATGATATTCCACCAAAATACAAGTGAGAGAAGTGATATTTCCTCTACATAGATTAGCAATTTATAAATGAAAAATGTTTTTTATCCGGAAGCATGGCCATGAGCCAGTGCCCCAACCAATGAGAGTGCATGCTCGAACATCTGATTAGAAGGAGCATGATGGTCATCTAACACCCCCAAATGCAGGGGCACGCTCCCAAACAGAAAAACGTCCCCATTTACAAATTAATTATACAATTACTTTGGAATTGAACTACTTAGAAAATTTTTGGTTTATTAGGTACCTCTTGGGTCGAGTTCAGATCTTCTCCAACAGGTGTTCCTTCTGTTTCTAAAAATATTCCTTTTTTTGGGGGGGGGGTGGAAACTAAAAAATATTCCTTTTACTTGTTAAATGGTAATAAGTGGGATAAATTTCTGGAGGGGATCTCAACTTTTTCGATCTTAACTAACATGCATTTATTGTGCAGAATGCCTTGCAAATGCAATAATGATAAGAGAGAGGGATAGAGAGAAAATAGTTGTATGATCTTAATGGTTAGTCTACCTTATGGACCTAAGCTCTTTGTCAAGGTATTGCAAGTTGGTGATGATGAGGAAACAATAATACGAGTCTAGAGGATCTCCACATATATATGAAGAAAGGAACGCTGCCCAAGCACCCACACCCTCTACAACAAACACAGTTGGGTATAAAAATACCCAATACGTGTGAAGCAACTGAATCTTTTCACACCCATTTATGTGTAGAATGTCTCTACATTGTTATTTTTATTTCAGATAAAACCTTTATCAAAAATGAAAGAAAAAAAAAATTACATTATATATGGATACGGCTGAAAGGTAGAAGATAATGATCAACACAGGTCACAAGCATGCATGCAAGGTATACGAACTCTCTTGGGTTGGCCCAGAATTATACATCCATGATCAATAATAGTCACCGATCTAAGCTTCGCTTTTTGGGTGCATGGCAGTTGAAGCGTTGGGAATTAAGGAGTTTTTGCCTGCATTTCTAGACCCGGCCTTGGGACCTCAAGACCTTCTTACAGGTGTATCCTTTGCCTCCAGTAGTGCTGGATTTGATCCAATCACAAATAATATTACGGTATCCATCTTCATCTTCTCCTTTGGATCTCCTCTACTTATTTAATTGTCAAACATAAGAAAAAAATGATGACCTCATTACTTTTAATTCTTATTTAATTGGAAACAAGCAGTCGGTGTTGTCATTGGCGGATCAATTGAAGATGTTCAAGGAGTACAAAGAGAAACTTCAGATGATAGCTGGAGAAGAGAGAACATGGACGATCATATCAGAGAGCTTATATTTTTTAAGCGCAGGGTCTAACGATTTCTTCATTACCTATTTTCCTACTACTTTTAGGAAATTTAACTTTGATGTCTCTTCCTATGCTGATTTCATTCTCCGTTTAGCTTCAACTTTCCTTCAGGTCAGTCACTCACTTCTCATCTTTCCTAACTTTTAACATTAAAATCCAAGAGCTAGCACACATAAGGGTATGCATTTCAACATTCAAAAGAAACATTTTTTTTTCAAATAATTTTCGAAGAGAACATGTATGTAATGTATGGTCTGTTTCATTTTTTTTTTTCCCCCTTTAGGCTAAATGAACAATTATGCAGTCCCTATGTTCAGACATAGAGGGCAGTGCTATGATGTCCCCATTCTTGTGTCACATCTATTATTGAACCATACTTGACACAATCTACCATGTGACCCACCAGATGAGGAGTTTGTGAATAATCGGGCTGCCATAAATGGGCCTTAATTGGGTCTTAGCAATGGGTCTTCCCAACGTCGATGAAATAGTTGAAGTATTCAAGCTGACAAGTTTATACCATTGAAAGCACAATTCTGCCTCAAGCATATCCGGCAAACTCACCATTAATTCACCACCACAATTACATAAATTTCATTTTTAAATTTAATTTTCTATTGTTAAAGACGCTTGTCATCTTGAAAATTGGAGCAAACCCACTTTGACTTTTTCTTTACTCTTCAATTTTATTGTGGAAAAATGGAGATTTCCAGTAGTATAAAAGCGGTCAGGCTTAAAGGAGTTAGTTCAAGTCGAGCTTATAAATGTGTCAAGCCAATCAAACGTCCGTCGGGCTAGGTGCTGCACTGTATACTACATGTTTATAAATGGGTCGGGCGGGCTTGGTCGTGTGCCCATTGGGCTAGGTGGCTACACCGTGTATTACCTGTTTATAAACGTGTCAGGCTTTATTAATCGGGCTGATCCAAATTTGACCATAAACATGTTGGGCTCGATCGGGCCTATCGATGCAGGCCTGAAATTTACACCCCTAGAAAGTACCCCTAAAAATTAAATGAGAACAAGTGAAGGTATCATCCTTGTGTATAATCCATGCTAATATTCTATCTATAGTTGCAAGTGAGAAATAAATGATTAGATTTGGTCCCAAAATTTGTTGTAATATTTTTCGTGCATGTAAAAGATATTTTGCATTTTATGTTCAAACCAATTACAGCAAAATTTGTTTTACATTTTTCACATTTTATAAAAACAAACCGAATCTTTTTTTTTTTTTTTTAATGAGACGAAATATATAAACAATTTCCATAGCCAAAGACAAGATATAATTCACAGAGATCTAAAAGCCATTGTTGTCTGACTCACATTCTGATATATGTAAAAATAGTTTTTTTTTTTTTTTTTTTGGTAGAAGAAGAAAGAAAATGTCATGGATTAGAAATACAAGTGTTGTTATATATATTGTGGTTTAATCAAACAAGACAACATTTGGCAGGAACTATATAATTTGGGGGCAAGAAGAATCGTTGTTCAGAGCATCCCACCTATAGGATGTTTGCCAACTATAAGAACCACAGTAGGAGGGAAAGAAAGAAACTGTGCAAAGAAATACAACCAGGCAGCCTTGGTCTACAACTCTAAGCTGGCTTCCTTGATCGACTCCCTCCTCAAGAAGCTCCCAGAGTCCAAGATTGTCTATGTGGATATTTACAAACCCCTACTTGATATCATCCAAGATCCTAATACCTTCGGTAATTTTTCATCAAACCCATCATCATTACTACAATTTAATTATTTGAAAACGGGCAGGTGTTTTCTATGGTAGAGCTTCCCTGCGCATGGAGGCCCTGGACACAGGCCACGTGCCAGGCAGCAGAGAAAACTCTCTCTCTCTCTCTCTCTCTCTCTCTCTCTCTCTCTCTCTCTCTCTCTCTCTCTCTCTCTGCGTTTTTGTAGGACACAGGACCATATAGGGATAGGAGTCCCGGAACATGGATTTGATTAGGTGGGCCCTCCCTGGATGGAATTCTATTCTTCTACCCCGAAGATACCCAAACCAACCCACCCTCCTCCCATTCACTTCCAAACTTCGTTTCCATTTACATCTAAACCGGATGATAAATCAGACCAACATGACCGGTTCAGTCCACAACAAATCCAATTAATTGGACCTTCATCACTCATCACTTTGTTTTCGTTTTAGAGTGAATCTGATAAGAAATGGTCAGAATTGGGGGGGGGGGGGGGCAATGTAGATTTCACTATTCATTATGTAAGAAAGGTATAAAAGTATTTATCTAACGGCAGCATAACTAACTTTTCTTTTTCAAACAATAGCTATTTCATGAATGTTGTTCTTTGTCCGGGAGATTTTTTATGTATCCTGTGTCTCGCTCTCTTTTGTAAAATATTAGAGAGAAAAAAATTTCCCTATCTTACTTATAGAGAGAACTTTTTTTTTATTTAATTCTAAATTTTTTTTTCTTAGGTACGAAACATTTCTATTCATTAGGAGAAGGCATACAAACCGGTACAAAACTCAAGAGTCTTGACAAGGGCCATCTTGTGACCTTTGCTTCTTGAATAAAAATGGGTAGCGATAATTTCTTAAAACTGTAAGTATCCTAGGTGTTATTTATCCAAAAAAAAAAATTGGCAAGACAAAGAAAAAAATAAAATAAAAGGTTTAGCAGTATTGAAAGATGCAGGAAACGGCCTAGGGGCTAAGGGACATAAGTAGGCAGGTTGAGATAAGAAAATAATTTATTATTATTTTTTTTTTTTTTTCTGCATCACTAGTATTGAAGAACCCTGAAAAGATGTGTCGCTTGTTTCTCAGGCTTTGATGAGGTGAAAAACGGATGCTGTGGCACTGGAACATTTGAAGTTGCAGTACTATGCAACCCCTTGGTCCCAGTGACTTGCCCAGATGACTCCAAGAATCTATTTTGGGATAGCTTTCATCCTACTGAGAATGGCTACCGCGTACTCTCTGCTATGGTCCTTAAACAACTCAATAATGGCTTCTTTTAAATTCTACTAGTTAAATATTCGTTATTAAGACTTCCATTTGTGAGTGACTCTTTGACTTGAAGGGTATGTATTGACCGAATAAGAGTTTCACCTTATTTGGGAACTCCATATTCAATTTCTTACTCAAGCTCCACTCCATATCGCATGTAGAGTTTTACATTATCACAATCTCTATGTAACCCAATCATAATCTACATGTATTGCCGACTAGGGCCTCTTGATAGTATTTGAGCTGTGAATCTTAAATGCTTAACTACTTTAAAGTTCTAAGTACTTAATTAAATAAGGCACATGCTTTGCCCTAGTGGTTGCCATCATTCGTTGAAAGTGATGGAGGCACTCCTCGCATATTGTATTGTGCATGTCACGCATCTTTTACTGTTTTCAATTAAGTGCGGCCCTTTTGCCTCTCCTTGTTGGCTTCAAATCATTTATGCCAAGAGATGAGTGATATTTCAATGGTTGGGAGGGCCCAACATGTACTCTAGCCATTGGATCTTTCCGATCATTGTCTCATCTCAAAGGATTTTTATGCCTCCTTATCCCTTTTGTGGGCTCTTATCTTGACCCCTTGCGGGTCTCACCCAAATATGGGTTTTCAACGCCTCACACAATAAAGTTTAATAAAAAAAAAAAAAAAAACCAATTATATTATTTCTTAAAGAGAAAAATGGCGAAAGAGTTGTTGTGTACTCTAGTCCATCCATGCCTAGAAACATTAATATGATTTTCCTACCAAAACAAAATAAAAGAAACAATAAATAAAGATCAATATTTTAATAATTTCACCTATTTAGCCAACGGCATCTTACATTCTTGAACGAAAATAATCATCAACCCATGGTATCATGAACTCCTTACCAACCATGAACTCTCCATGTAATAATTTCTAATGAAATAAAAAAGACTCATGCATGTGGAACGGGATCCGATTATATTGGACAGATCTATCCTATATATTTTTTTTTAAACGAGTTTTTATTACGATTTTACCTTTGAACTATATCTGTGGAATGGAATCAGAAATGTCAAGATCGAGGATTGATCAAGGAAGATACCATTTCGATCTTGTCCATATTGAACGTTCCGGTCCACTCCACTCCACTCCATTTTTTAGAACCACAGCCTTCTTTTTTTTACCTTAATGTGAGAGAGGTCTATGGATATTTTGTGCCACATTAAACTTACGTTAAAAAAAAAAAAATCCAATAAATGGGTCTAATAAAAGGATCCATTAAATTTGAACTACGGAAGAAGGATGGGCACATCACCTACGTGCGGTAAGCAAATGGGCGACACCAATAGAGATGTGGGCTAGAGCATCATATAGGAAGGGCAAGAGGTAATTTCAAAAGGGGAAGAGAGAGATGGTTACAATGGGCGTTAGCTTGTGGCACACAGACAGTGTGCCTAGCCTTTTTAATCTCCTAGAACCACTTACAATTTTTTATTTTTTTATTTTTTGTGATAGGTAACCACATATAACTTATATAATCTAACTACACAAAGGGCTGTAAAATCTTACAATTGTGCCCCCTAACTACACAAAGATTTTTTTTTCCACGATTGTGCATAAAAATTGGGTTCTAATTAATTTTTAGGAAAAACAATTTTTTAGCAATTGGGGCAACGTACACTAGCACCTCAGTGTATCTCTTTCCTCCTCACGTGAAATTATCTTGCTGATATTCATTGTATGATACTACTTTACCCATACCTCATTGTTGCAAGCCTCTATGTTGCTCACTCTAGGGCACCGTTTAATAACGTTTCTACTGTTTCTGTGTCTAGAATCAGCAGAAACGACTTTTCATGTTTTCAGAAACAAAAATGTATTTTTTGGTGTTTGATAAACATGTTTTTCGAAAAGTTTTTTGCAGACATAATTCCACTAAAAAACCCAATAGTATCATCGGATGTCCAAAAGGGAGAGAGGATTCGGTTGCCTCTTTTTAGGTTTAAATAGTTGAGAGAATTATCGAGAACAACAACATTTTTTCCTCTCAAATTCGTTTCTAAAAATGACGAAACAAGTCCTACTTGTTTCATCAAAGTCATTTTTAAATTTATAAATATGCATAAATTTTGATTTATGTTTCTAGAAACATGTAAAACGAAACAACTTTATCCAACATTTTTTAGGTTGTTTCTCCTTTTCTGGGAACAAGAAAATGCAGAACCGGTAGAAGCGGAATGTTATCAAATGATGCCTAGAAATCCTCTTCCATCATTTATTTCTCTAGTACTATAAATTTTATGACAATCTAAAAGGTAAAAACATAGCTTTCTTAACTTCTTTTTTTTTTTTCCTTCCTATTTATGGAGAGATTTAGAGGTCAAAGGAAACCCAACTTTTGATCTTGGCCCCAAAAGGTTGGGTGATTTTTCATCATTAATGGCAACATACCGCTATACTAGTACCTTCAATCATGCACCCTAAATAAAATTAGACAAAATTTAGCTATTGCCCAGCTGTAACCCTTGAGGCAGCCAAAGAAATGGAATCTAAAAAGATATTTTAGAAAATACTATAACCTAGAAGCGTATTTATGAACCCTAGGAAAAGTGAATTATTCCATTTCTTTGGCTGCCAGTAGGGATTTGTAGCCAACCCGGATAGCAGCCAAATTTTTTCCAATAAAATTTAGGAAGTTTGAGAGATCAAAAAAATCTTCTAAAAGAAAGACCAAAATTAATGATTCTTCTTATTCCGGGTTTATTGGGTTTGCATGCATGATGGAGTTGTCAGCCATCAAACTATGAAATTGTTTTTCACAATTATCACCTATCATGCAAGCCATGATGAGAGTACTATCACTTTCTTGTAACAAAGCAATCACTGAGGGGTCATATCTTAGTTTGTTTTAATGTCTACATCCTATTCATCACCTATACAAGACTAGTGAAAGACTCGTTTCATCAGAAAAACTACACTTTCTAGTGAGTTCTCTTCAACCATTGCTGTTCTCTTAATATCATTTGTCATTGCTTCATGCTTCTTCTTCCAAATCAACCAAGCGGTCATCATTCAACATAAGAACAACTTCATGGCTCCTGCTCTTTTTACCTTTGGAGATTCGTTGTTAGACACAGGCAACAATAATAATCTTCAGACGGTGGTGAAGTCCAACTTCCCACCCTATGGAAAGGACTTCTTGGGAGGGATCCCTACTGGAAGGTTTTGCAATGGAAAGATCTTCTCTGACTTCTTTGGTACGTAAGAAAATATAACACATTCCCTCTCTGAGAGAAATAACTTCTTTTGAAATAATTTTTGGCGGTTTTTTAAGTTACGGTGGAGTCAACCTTACCATTGCCTCAGGGTCTACCATCCTTAGTAAAAGTGGTTGTATGTTTTCCAAAATTTCATTTACCAACTTGAAAGAAATTCTTTGTAGGAATAAATACTAATCAAAATTAAAATAGATCAAGTAGATTAAGATCTAAGAATTGTCAGCCAATTGGGTATGGAGTAGAGGAGGAAGGTTCGACAAGCACTATTTATATATAGTATTGATTGTACTATAAATTGTTATATGAACAATGTACATATAATATACATTGACAGCAATAAGGAACAAGGAAAAAATAGATAGATGAGCAAATATGACTGCCTCTCCTGTACTTCATGTTCTTCCTAAACATTTAAAAAAAATATTACTACTCTCCTCCTAATCTAAAAGATTCTTCTATCAACCGTCCCTTTTTGTGAGAAATAGTTGTAGAGTCATGAATTTATATTTCTTAATATCCAAACTACCCTCAAACATGTGTAATACCAATTCTAAATCTTTAAGAAGAAACAAATCCAAGAAGAAGATTCACCTCTACAACTCACCTTCTCTTCAATCTGAAACCCTAGATCCTACATTGGTAATGCCCAGCAATCGATTAACAACTATTTCTCACAGAAAAGGACGGTTAGGAGAATCTTTTAGATTAGGGGGAGGATAGTGATATTTTTGAAAATGTCCAAGGGGAACATGATACTTCGCCAAAATATAGGGGAGGGAAGTAATATTTCCTCTACATAGATTAGCAAGTTATAAAGGATAAATGTTTTCTATCTGGAAGCATGGTCATGAGTCAGTGCCCCAGCCAATGAGAGTGCATGCTCAAGCATCGAATCAGAAAGAGCATGGTGGTCATCTCACACCCCCAAACGCTGGGGCACTCTCCCAGATAGAAAACACTTCCCCATTTACAAATTAATTATACAATTACTCTAGAATTGAACTACTTAGAAAATTGTTGGTTTATTAGGTGCCTCTTTGAGTCGAGTTCAGATCTTCTCCAACAGGTTTCCCTTCTGTTTCTAAAAATATTCCTTTTACTTGTTAAATGGTAATAAGTGGGATAAATACTTGACGGGGATCTCAACTCTTTCGATCTTAACTATCGTGCAGACGTGCATTGCCTTGCAAGTGCAATAGTGATGAGAGAGAGAGAGAGAGAGAGAGAGAGAGAGAATAGTAGTATGATCTCAATGGTTAGTCTACCTTACGGACCTAACCTCTTTGTCAAGGTATTGCAAGTTGGTGACGATGAGGAAACAATAATACGAGTCTAGAGAATCTCTACGTATATTTTGTTTTTTTCTTATGAAGAAAGGAACGCTGCCCATGCCCCCAGCCACACCGTCTACAACAAAACACAGTTGGGTGTAAATATACTCATTACGTGTGAAGGCAACTGAGTCTTTTCACACACAGCTATGTGTAGAACATCTTTACACCGTTATTTTTATTTCAGATAAAATCTTAAAATGAAAGAAAAAAAACTATTTTACCTTTTATATGTAGATATATATATATATATATATATTTATATATGAATACAACTGAAAGGTAGAAGATAATGATCGACACATGTCACAGGCATGCATGCAAGGTATATGAACTCTCTTGGGTTGGCCCAGAGTATATAATACATCCATGATCAATAGTGATCACAGCTGTAAGCTTTGTTTTTTGGGTGCATGGCAGTTGAAGCGTTGGGAATTAAGGAGTTTTTGCCTGCATTTCTCAACCCGACATTGGGACCTTAAGACCTCCTTACAGGTGTAACCTTTGCCTCAGCTATTGCTGGATTTGATCCAATCACAAATAATATTACGGTATTCATCCCAGCTCATCCTCTCCTTTCGATCTCCTCTTTTTAATAAGTTGTTTATATATGATAACCTCATTACTATAAATTCTTATTTAATTGGAACAAGCAGTCAATGTTGTCATTGCCTGATCAATTGAAGTTGTTCATGGAGTATAGAGAGAAAGTTAAGATGAAAGCTGGAGAAGAGAGAACAAGGACGATCATATCAGAAAGCTTATATTTTTTAAACTCAGGGTCTAACAATTTCTTCATTACCTATATTCCTACTACTTTCAGGGAATTTAACTTTGATGTCTCTTCCTATGTTGATTTCATTCTCCGTTCAACTTCCACTTTCCTTCAGGTTAGTCACTCATTTCTCATCTTTCCTAACTTTAACATCAAAAAAGAAACAATTGTGGTGTTTTTTTTTTTTTCAAATAATTTTCGAAGAGAACATGTATGTGATGTATGGTCTATTTCATTTTTCTTCTTTTAGGGTAAATGAAAAATTATGCAATCCATGCATCCAGACATAAAGGGCAGTGCTATGATGTCCCCATTCTTGTGTCACATCTATTATCGAACCATACTTGACATAAAATCTGCCATGTGACCCACTAGATGAGTAATTTGTGAATAATCGAGATGTCATAAATAGGCCTTAATCGGGTCTTAGCAACGGGTCTTCCCAACGTCGATGCAATAGTTGAAATACTCAAGTTGACAATTTTATTCCATTGAAAGCACAGTTCTGCCTCAAGCATATCTGACAAACCCACCATTAATTCACCACCACAATTACATAAACTTCATTTTTAAATTTAATTTTCTATTGTTAAAGATGTTTGTTCTTCTTGAAAATTGGAGCAAACCCACTTGGATTTTTTCTTTACTCTGCAATTTTATTGGTGGAAAAATGGGGATTTCAAGTAGTATTAAAGTGGTCAGCCTAAGTCGGGCTTAAAGGAGTTAGTTCAGGTCGAGTTTATAAATGTGTCAGGCCAGTTGAGCGTCTGTTGGGCTAGATGGCTGCATTGTGTACTACATGTTTATAAATGTGTCGGACTGGTCGAGCATCTGTCAAGCTAGGTGTGTGTACTACATGTTTATAAATGTGTCGGGCTTGGCCGGGAGCCCATCAGGCTAGGTGTCTGCACCGTGTACTAAAAAATAAATGGGATCAAGTAAAGGTATCATCCTTGTGTATAATCCATGCTAATATTCTCTCTATACTTGCAAGTGAGAAATAAATGATTAGATTTGGTCCCAAAATTTGTTGTAACATTTTTCATGTAAATGATATTTTGCATTTTATGTTCAAACCAATTTCAGGAAAATTTATTTTACATTTTCCACATTTTATAGAAACAAACAGAATATTTCTTCTAGTGCTCTAATATATTGTGGTTTAATCAAACAAGACAATATTTGGCAGGAACTATATAATTTGGGGGCAAGAAGGATCGTTGTTCAGAACATCCCACCTATAGGATGTTTGCCAACGATAAGAACCGCTGTAAGAGGTAAAGAGAGAAACTGTGCAGAGAAATACAACCAGGCAGCCTTGGTCTACAACTCTAAGCTGGCTTCCCTGATCGACTCCCTCCTCAAGAAGCTCCCACAGTTCAAGATTGTCTCTGTGGATATTTACAAACCCCTTCTTGATATCATCCAAAACCCTAATGCCTTCGGTAATTATTCATCAAACCCATCATCACCTCTACAGTTTGACTATTTGAGAATGGACAGGTGTTTTCTGTGGGTAGGAGAGTTTCCCTGCGCCTGGACACATGCCACGTGCCTCCCGAAGGGCAGGGTGGTTATTTCATACCCTCGTGCAAGGGGAGCTCTCGAAAATAAAACTCTATCACTTGAAAAACAAACATTTTCAAATTAAGAATTTTTTTTTTTGGGTGAAAATATTAAGAATTATAAAAAAAAGAAAAAATTTCCCTCGATCATGCATGAGGAAAACCCACGGTCTAACCACCATTCTGACTTCTTTTTTTTTTTTTTTTCTTGTTTTTTTCTTGAGACCCTTTTCACTTGTGAAGGTTGGAAACTTCTCATTTATGAAATCTCACCCCTATTTATACCTACGGTGAAAAAAGAATATCTTTATATCTTTGATAGTGAGTGAAAAAAAACTACCCCTCTAAGTAATATCGACAAATGACCCTCTTTATCTAGCATCATGTGGAGCCATCCAATAGACCTGCCGGATGGGAATCCATGATGGGAAAATGCAATCTTATGATTTCAACTCTTCTAAGTTGCATCTGGGTGCAGCCCCAGATTAGGGGAGGTCTCTTTGAATCTCTTACAATTAAATTTCCACCACTTTATATTTGATCGAGTGGACTACCTTATATACAAACAAATGAAATTAAGCTTTGTACCAAAAAAAAAAAAAATTAAGCTGAAAGATGCAGGAAACGGACTAGGGCTAAAGGTCATAACTAGGCAGGTTATTGAGCTAAGATTTTATTTTTTTCTGCATCACTAGTATTGAAGAAACCTAAAAAGATGTTTGGCTTTTTTTCTCAGGCTTTGATGAGGTGAAAAACGGATGCTGTGGCACTGGAACATTTGAGGTTGCAATACTATGTAACCCCTTGGTCCCAGTGACTTGCCCAAATGACTCCAAGAATCTATTCTGGGATACCTTTCATCCTACTGAGAATGGCTACCGCGTACTCACCACCATGGTCGTTAAACAACTCAATAATGGCTTCTTTTAAATTCTAAGAGTCTTGCTATCAGCAAAGCTTATATATAGTCTCCACGTCATTTTTTTTTTTTTCCGCATAAAGTGACAAATGTGATATTTTTTAGTTTTTAAAGTTTAGACAAAATTTTCCTTCACTGGTAAATGAATGATGGCCACGGTGATCCATTTAGCGTTCACCGTGGTCTTAAGAAAACTAAATCCATGAAGTTATTGTGCTTATCTAGGTTTTATCTCTATAATAAATTTGATCTCGTAAGTTCTCCAAATTATTCTTTTTCCTTGGCCCCTCCCATAGGGGTCGGCCATATATTTTTGTATTACATTATAATGGTCTATCAACTGTTGATTATGCATTATGAATGTGTGCAAAGTCCTCTTTTTATAGGTTGATGATGTCTTTCTTTCATTTTGTTTCATATAGAATCAAATTTCATCCAAAACCGTTGGATATATAGTTTTGAATTAAGACTAAATGAAACCATATTTGAACCAAAAGAACAAATCCTTGAACCTATAACCCAGACCCGGTCAACCTTAAGAGCAGAGCACATAGTAGTCCTATGCGAACTCTTCTCCTGGACCCGATCCGGAACCTGATTCCGAGTTTAATAACCTTCCTCGCATCTCCTCTTCTCCTTATTTGCTTCTGTGCCCATCAGTCCAGAGATGAATGGTCATACATCTTGGCTAATTTTAATTTTGTTATGGGCCTGGGCCCATGACTTACAAAGTTGGACTTTCACCACCTATGTGCCAATGAAAGTCCAGTAATAGAGGGCCAGAGCCAGGATAATGCAATCCTGGATTGATGCTGCTTCTATTTTCTGGGTTCGTAACCATAATTATGTCTACAAGCGAGACTCGAGAGAGCCCATCTGGGCAAATGCTTGTTTCAGGCCAGTCCAACTTACTTAGATCCTCCTGGGCCTAAAGTCCATTGGATAGGGAGAGGAGAGAAAGGGATTTACACTTTTGCTCTTCACCCAACATCCAATGGTTGAAATCACGATCACATATACGTACATGGTCATTCATAAAAACAGAATCTTATTTCCTTATGGATTGCTTCTTTGATCCACTTGAGGTAGGGCTGTAGGATACACTGGCACCTCTTGCAAGGTTCATAATCCCGAATAAGGATCAATCTTAATTGATAATTTTTATTATCTTTTTATCCTTGGGTCGTACCAATGCATCAGCCAAGATTCAGGATTGGCCTAGCCCAATATCAATCTGATCTGAATGAATCAACTGATCCAAGTTTAAAAATCATGTTTCTATGCCTTTCTCTTTCCTTCTCACATAAAGTAACCTCTTTGTCCTTCAATATACTTTACCAGTGCACTCCTCAATGTGGCTTGCTCGAGAACTCTCTCCCTTCATTTATTTCTCTGGTAACATAGATTTTGTGGCAAACAAAATTAGAACCATTTCTGCGTCTTTCTTTTTTGATCTTTTCGATTGTGGGGCCTACTTTGTAGCCCCAATGCATGAGAGTAGTGACAAGCGTTATACCTCGTTTGTGCGGCGGAAAGGTTGCCAAGAGTAAATAAGTTTGTGGGACCCAAAAAGAGTTCAATGAATTGTTCTAAAACGAAAAGACCAAAATTAATTGAATCTTTCTTGCTCTGGGTTATGCGTGCATGATTGATGGAGTTCTTAACTATCAAAATAAGAAATTTTTACCATAGTTTTCACCTATCATGCAAGCTAGGATGGTCGAACTGGATGGACTTACAACAACAACAATATAACTCAGCTTTGTTCCAACGGTCAAATTAGATGGATCTACATGAAAAATTAAAACGAGTCGAGATTTTTTTTATTATTATTATTTTTGTGTAGGAAACACCCGTCTGTTGGAGGTGTGATATCCATGATATCTTGTATTCCTCCGTGATGCTGATTCTAAAAGGTCTAATTAAAGGGTATTTGATATATGCTTATGTAAAATTTTACTATATATTTGTAGCAAAAAAAAAATTCTATAATCTAAAAGAGGTGAGAGAACGAGTGATTGCAATCGTATTCTCCATTAATAGTGAACTTTGATTCTTTTCCCTTACATAAATGTCGAACAATTAGACCAAATACCTGATCCAGGTGAGCGTCTTATTAAAGATTTGGATAATTATATCTAAAGGGTCAGTTTCAATTATTATCACTTTCTTGTAACATAACAATCAATTTTAATGTCTCAAGACTCTCAACCACCGCCACCTATTCATCACCTGCATCCCATGCAAGTATATACAAAAGAGTAGTGAAAGACTTGTATAAATACACACAACACAATAGGCGAGAAAACTACACTTTCTTGTGAGCCACCTCTCCACCATTAATATTATTAAGAGAAGTAGAGAAGATCATCATCACCCTTCTTGAAAGAAAGACAAGTTTTAGAAATGAGAACTCTGTTTGTAACAAGTGGTTGTGTTTCTTCTTCTATATCTTCAACATTTTCTGTTCCATTAGCAGCATTTGTTATTGTTTCATGCTTTCTGTTCCAAATCAACCAAGCCCTCATCACTCAACCTAAGAACAACTTCTCGGTTCCTGCTATATTTGGCTTTGGAGATTCAATTATAGACCCAGGCAATAATAATAATCTTCTGACGGTGGTGAAGTGCAACTTCCATCCCTATGGCAAGGACTTCATGGGAGGGATCCCCACTGGAAGGTTTTGCAATGGAAAGGTCCCCACTGATTTCTTTGGTACGTAATTCTCTCTCTCTCTCTCTCTCTCTCTCTCTCTCTGCGCTAACGATAATATGATAGAGTTAAGCCCTCTAGCATGAATTTCCGAAAGCAGATTAGGTTCTAGTACTATCCTGATCCATACACATGGAATCCATGTAAGGAAAAGCCCTGTGGTGAATTCGGTGTGTGTATGGATCAAATCCTAGGAGAATGGCCCTCGTGTAAGTACATGATCCACACTCGGAATTTTCCCACAGATCGGTTGTGGTCCAATCCAACTTCATCACGTGTGTGATGGGTTGGAATTGGACCAAAACCATGGAGTAGTATATTCCCGCGCCCGATTTGTAAGAAAATTTTTTCCAGCTAATAATGGGTGAAAGAATTCTAGCAATCTGATGTAGGCAACACCAATTCATGGGCCAAATGGAAGGGTGCACACAACTGAGAGGCAGCATGGTCTTTCCATGTGTTTGGGAGTACGCACGCAACACTAGAGTGACAAGTTTCTTTTTTCCAATAATAATATATGGCAAAAGGTTGTGTGCATGATCATGCATGATGAATAACCAAGCACATTGCCGTCGGATGGAGTCTAGAGGGTGCATCATATACCCTCATCCCCCATTCAATGACATTGTGTATGGTCACTAACATAAATATATGTGCTTGTAGTTGAAGAGTTGGGAATTAAGGAGCTTTTGCCTGCATATCTCAACCCAACCTTGGGACCTCAAGACCTCCTTACAGGCGTAAGCTTTGCCTCCGGTGCTGCTGGGTTTGATCCACTCACATCTGAATTAGCGGTATCCATCCCCATCATCTCGTTCCTACTCTTCATTATTGTCAAATATTGAAAAATAAATAAATAAATAAAAAATATGCTAATTAACTCATTACTATTCTTATTTACTTGGAAACAACCAGTCAGTGTTGTCATTGTCGGATCAATTGAAGTTGTTCGAGAAATACAAAGAGAAGCTGATGATGATCGCTGGAGAAGAGAGAACAAGGACTATCATAACAAAGAGCTCATATATGTTATGCGCAGGGAGTGACGACATCGCGAATACGTATTTTCCTACTCCTTTTAGGAAAAACTATGACATCCCTTCTTATACTGATCTCATGCTTCGTTATGCTTCAAGTTTCATTCAGGTCAGTCATTCAATTTCTCATCTTCTTTTCTATTATTCTTGTTTGCTCCCTTCTCTATACAGTGACTAAGATTAGCAACTAATGCGTTAACATATACTGAGAACAAAAACCAACCTTGCCACATCTCTCTCATAATGGGCTCAATTACTTTAACAATATCTTATCAGGCATGAAAGAAACCAAAAAAGGATTGTCATTCCTTTGCCTATCATCCCTAAGGCACCTAATTATAAAGATAGAAATTCATCACATGCCCTATCATACCAAATATGTTGCTGATGTCACATGAATTTAATTAGGAGGGACCAAATCTTGTGGACAGCTCATAGCTACGGCTTCTTGTCTCTTTCAGCTTCAATTTGATAGTGTTGGGCACCTAATGGAAATACAAGTTTGAATGTTATTGGGTTCAGGAAGTTTTTCTAGTCTTGTAGGATCTAAAAATAGTGTATCCAATGCACATGATTCGCACTAGTACGAGTTTTCAGAAAGATTATAATAAACAGTCTTATTACCCCACTTTGTAAGGAGGTGGTTTTCTAATTTCAATCCTATCACTTGGTCACGATGAAGCAATCTTATTATTGCATCAAAATTCATTCACTAAAAGATCACTAATATCTATTCAAAGATAAGTTGAATAATACACAGAAATTTTGTGAGTAGGCGGAAAAAATGATTGGCTAATAGAATTCACCAATTTGGGGGGGGGGGGTTGTTGAGGGGGTTTCAAACATTTTCTATGTGATGAATGACCAAAAACATAAGGGAAAACATAAATAAATTAAAGATTGTATGATTAAACTTAAGCTTAACAATTAAACATGTGATCAATGCAGATATTTTTTTTTTTTTTGCTTCTAAATTTCTATGGTCAAATTTGGCATATAACCGTTCCACATACCAGAACTTGGTGCCAATTGTCCAGAGATAACCTATAAACTTATTGATATAGAAAAAAATTTAAAATATTATTTAAAAAAAATAAATAAATAAAAGCTTCTCTATAGAAGCACTAGGTTTGACATATGGTAAGTTGGATGGAACTGAAATAGATTTTTTTTTTTTTAGTAATAGAGCTGAAATAATTGATCTATACTTTCTTTCTCACATTTCAATTTTCAACCTCATATGGAGTTCCCAAGTGGCAAAATAAAGTTTTGAAAATCTAAGACTACCAAAGTGGTGGAATAAAGTTTCATAAATCTAAGACTACCAAGAGAGTGCATGCCAATAAATGTGAATGCAAGTAATTGAATTCGAGTTTAAATTTATTGACATATGACTAATCCAAAACCAGTCCTAAATATCCAAAAATTTAAATTGTTGCATGCATCACCCTCCCATGTGGCAGAATTAGGTATGTCCATCCAAAAACACTTTGTAGATATGTCAATTTTAAAAAAAAAACATAAAATGTGTCCATCCAAAAATACCCTACAGACATGTCAATTTAAATATCATAAAAATAAAAATATAAAAATATAAAAAAATAACATAAAATAAAATAAAATAAAAGAAGAAAAAGACAAAAAAATCTGACATGTGATACGGTAGATGAATTGAAATTTTTTGTATAAATAGACCCCAAAGATGCCCTACTTAAACGTCAATTTTAAATTCAATGGAAATATGAAATGATAATTCAAAAGAAAATTGATGATTGAAAACACAAGGATAAAATGGCAGCACATGAGAGATAAATGATTGTATCCGAGTCTTGAAATTGAAATGTGATCAATCCAAACTATATGGTACATGATTAACTTTACGGTTGTAATTGTTGCATCAACCTTCCATTAATCAAAAAGAATGTTTGCAATTTTTTGATTCCATAGCGGACAATGCCACCATTACCGAAAAAAATACAAATTAACTCCTAAAAAATGATGGGAACAATTGAAGATATCATCCTTGCTAATCTTCTCTATTTTATTTTGTTTTGTTTTGTTTTGTTTTGTTTTGCTTTGTTTTTTCCTTTTTTTTACGTTCAAAACAAACAAAAGAAAAATCTTATTGTACATGAACACAATTGTTGCTATATACTGTGGGTTTTAATAAAACAAGATAATGTTTGGCAGGATCTGTATAATTTGGGGGCAAGAAGGATCGCCATTCTGGACATCCCACCTATAGGGTGTGTACCATCGCAGAGATCCATAGCAGGAGGGAAAGAAAGAATGTGTGCAGAGAAATACAACCAGGCGGCCTTGCTCTTCAACTCTAAGCTATCTTCCCTGATCGACTCCCTCAACAAGAAGCTCCCACAGTCTAATATTGTCTTTGTGGATATCTACAAACCCCTACTTGATATCATCCAAAACCCTAATTCCTATGGTAATCATCATCAACCCATCATCTCCACTATCTGAGAAAGGTATATTTTCAAATTATGGATTCTAAAGAAGAAAATTTTCCTCCACCATGAGATGAGAGAAGGAAAACCGAAAACCCAAGCATAGGATAGAGTAGGTTCTTTACAAACCCATTTGGATCTGAATCTATTTATAGTTCATAATTGGGATGAGCATCTTTTTTCCTTCGCTAAAACTGAAGAACACTGAAAAGATGCTTTGCTTTTTCTCAGGATTTGAGGAGGTGAAAGATGGATGCTGTGGCACTGGAAAAATTGAGGTTTCAATACTATGCAATGAGTTGGTCCCTGTGACTTGCCCAGATGACTCCAAGTTTCTATTTTGGGATAGCTATCATCCCACTGAGACTGGTTACCGAGTACTCACCACCATGATCATCAAAGAATACATCAATCGCATCTAAATTCTACTGTCTTGCCATCATCTAGCTTACCCCATTTATCTGGGTTTTATCTTTATATTACGTTTGATCTTATTATTATTGTTTAGTCCTCCTAATTCCCTCTTTTGATCCCCCCACCTGATCGGGTCGCACAAATATTATTGTATTACATTATAGTAAAATATCAAGTGTTGATTATGCATTATGAACACGGGCAAAGTCCTCTTTTTATAGACATTTTTCTTCATAAAAAAGCCTTTATCCAGTGCACGAGGCTCCCGCTACTGCAAGGTTTGGGAGGGGCTTCGCAGGAGAGGCTGTTTCCAAGTTTTGAACCTATGATCAACATCTTGTAATTGTGCAACTTATCCTTTGTGCCACAAGGTCACCCACTAAGACTGACTAAACCATAGTTGATCCAAAAGAACAAATCCTTGACCCTAAACCAGACCCTATCAGCCTTGAGTGTAAAAGCACATAGTAGTCCTATGCTAGCTAGCCCATCAAAATTGAGAATCTAAATGGTAGTTTCTTTATCCTCTCCAGCAATTTCATCATCTTCTCTGGTGGTTTTTCCTTCCTTTCCAGCACTCTTTCATCAGGAACAATTTGTGTTCAAATGACCAGAATTTGAGCCAACCAAAGTGAAGCTTTACCTTTTGAGCATTACTCCAGAATACATGTTAACAAACTCTAATCCCTTCTAATACCTTTTTTGAGCACCTTAACTACAAGATGCATGTATAAGCTTAAGAATATCCCCCGTCCCATTCTCAAATCTTAACTAACAAAAGTTTTCCAAAACCCAGTAAGATCTAATCAAAATGCAAGACCATCATGCCTTGCATTAAGAATGTGAAACCCTAAACTGAATTGATGTAGTAAATCGGTCGCTCCAAGTCTTGGCCAAATAAGCAGGTGAGCCAAACCAACTGTTTATATAAGACACAAGATAAAGTTTCCATCAGCTAATGACTGGTTTCCACAGGATTTGAAGAGGCAACTAAAGGATGTGGCAGTGGGAAAATATTAGCAAAGGGATACTGTGCAACAGAAACACATTTAGATGTACAGATAACTCCAGCTCCAAGTACATATTCTGGGACAGGTACCATCCCACCGAGAAAGCATTACAGGGTCATCCTCACTCCAATCTTCAAGTACCCTAAATCCCCACTGATTCATCATCTATATCCAATCAAATATCACAGTACACAGTGATCACCCCACCATTCCAAGATGTCAGAAGTCCCAATTTTCATTTCCCCTTATGTTCATCATCATATTTCTTTAAAGAGAACAGGTGATCTAATAAACACCTACCAATCTACCAGAAATAACATATCCATCTGGTTGATAACACCCTACAATTTTTAAGTGCCAAATAGTGCACTTGCTCCTCATCCATATGGCAATATTCTATCTAGCACTCTATATGTCATGAATTGGGTCATTTAATCACTTACTGGACTGACTTTTTTATTTTATTTTACTATTTTATCCGAAAGGCATCTTGAAAAATTAGCCCACTCAAGCACAAACCAAAGGGAGATGAGACATGCCATTCAAGAACCTCAATTACAACGACCTACTCAAAACACCAACAAATCAAATGGCTATGACCATAATTTCAGATGGTGCTAGAAAGCAGATGTAAAGTCTTCTAGAAATGTTAATTTTGAATCAATTGATCTACTAGGAAGACATGGATGCTCTAAATATTTATGAAAATAATGATTATCACCCAGATATTTGTCTCGACAGTCATTATACAAAACCTCAAGGAAAAATGCAGGTTCCAGTTCATAGATTTTGGTTTTTGATTACCAAGGAATAGAGACCCAGAAATGAAACCCGAGGACTGGCACTCCATTGCTTTCACTTCATATATATGTAATATAATATCATATGGTGACAACTATCTAAGGGGTGGGGAACTTGAAGACGCTTTCTATCATGTGTATATGGTTACAATTACCATAACAGCATTAGAAAAAAAATTACATAAAATATGGTACACACCACAGCTTTCATGATCATTTGAGCACAAACGAAATGAATACAAGAAATCAGCAAATAAATCTGATCTTCACCACAAATAAGGTTATCCAAGGTTTAAGCCCACAAAAACTGAAAGAAAGGGGTTTCCTGTATATAAAAGCCTACAGATTTTGAAGAGGAAAAGAAACAGTAAAGAAAGATTCTTGATGAGTGAAGCGTGATACAAGAAGAATTTGCAGTGAACTTATCCCATCCATCTGAAGAACCTTTTCCCCCTAAACTACAAGGATGCTAAAAGAAATGGACAATTTAAATAAGACTTGAATTAATACAGGCTAAAACCAAAATACTGGCTGATGAGAATGGCAAATCCAAGAGCAATTGCTACAAGAGAAGAAGCCCATGTTAGTTTTTCAGTTATTCTGGGGATCCTTTGTTTCAGTGCCCGACTACAAGAACCTATAAACACCGTGTAACTTCCCATGGCCAACACAGTTCCAAGCAAGAACATACCTAGAAAGGCAGCACCAGCCATGCGTGATGGCAGTGCCAGTGCAGGCAAAACCATCATCAGTGCATCTGGTTGCAGCCCGTGGACAATCCCTGTAGCAAATGTTGCAAAGCCAATCTTCTTTTTCCCAGCCATTGGCGTTTCAAGAGATTCAAGGACATTAACATCACACTCCCCATTTTCTAGAGTGACACATGGGGTAGGGACTTCTGATGCTTCTCTGATTCCCATAGCACCGATGATCAGTAGAGTTACGCCAACTACTCTCGTACCCCATGTGCGGAGAACCTCAATGTGGAGACGGTCCTTCAGTAGTAAGAAAAGCAAGCCAAAAATGACCTGGCCCGCATCATGGCCACAACCCCATAGAGCTCCCACAGCAGCACTCTCCAACCGTGTACGCCCAATTGAGAGTGGTGCCAAAGCAGCTAGGTGATCCGGCCCTGATAAAGTGTGTAGACAACCAGCAACGAAGCCAGTCCAAGCACTACTTAGCAGTTCAGTCTGAACAAGTCTTCCTCCTACTGCAGCAGCAGCAGAGCCCCCAGTTTTAGTAGCAGTTTGTAGAGTAGCAAAGGCCAGAGGAGCAAGAACTGGATGGATTATGAACACTACCAGAGCAGACAACAGTATAACTGCTCCAGCTGGGATTCTCTGAGACATTTAGACAACAAATTAATTGTGTGAGAATTATCAAGCTTTAAGGAGAAACAGAAGAAATAGAAATTCCATAGTCCAATGCCACTATATACAAATTGCCCTCTTCATTAAAAGCTTTAGGCATGCATATGAGACTTTGTCAAATGACAGGAGACAGAATACAGAAATAAATTATCAAGCATTTCTTCGGAATCGAAACATTGTTTTCCATGCTTGACGCAAGCATAATCATCCATCAAAGAGCTAATTGATATTCACCAGGGTACAACTCGCAATCCAGTTGATGCAGGGACCATCCTAGAGAAGAATTATTATGGATTGATTGTTCATTGGTGATTAGGAACATTGTATTACAGGAAATTGGTTGTTTCTGTCATTTCCATGCGGCTTCATTTCAGAAGGTTAAAAAAGGGGTTGCAGTGCTATAAAAGGGTTTGCAATGCTGTAAAAGATTTGCAATTTTGTAGAAATGAAACCCCACACCCACCCCCACCCCCACCCCCCAAAAAATAATAATAATAACAATAATAACAATAAAAGGATATTTGCAACCAGCACATGAGAGAGAGACAGAAAAAAGAAAATGGAGTAAACAGAGATTCTCTACCAAATCGAGAGGAGGTAGAAGAGAAGAGCCACATATCCATTACAAATCAAACCAAATTAATCCATTAACAATAACCGTAGGGGGTCACATCTATGTGTAAAAAAAACTCAAAGGAATCTTCTAAATGTAGGGCTCTTGAACAACCAATCAGCTTTACCAACTTTTCTAACAAGGATTCTAGTAGCCTAACATTACTAACAATAGGATCCACTCATAAAATATTAATTTTCGTACACCCCTTAAGCCCCTACTTTTAGGCTATATACTTTAGCCCAATACAATAACAAAGATGAAAAACTAAGGCCCAACCCAAACCCTTACTAAAACCTGACCCAGGTTTAAACCAGGTCCACATAACCACTCAATTGCTAGGAAAACAAGCACATATTTCACCCATGGTGGCAGAGGGAGGGAAATGTGTGTAAGAGAGTGGAAGGAGGTACAGAAAGGTACACACTGTAAGCAATGGTAAAGACATCATCCCTCCCCATTTTAAAAGTTAAAAATAAAGGCTGGCTGAGACTGGAGAGCTACAGTAACTCAATGACATGCCAAAAATAAAAAACTGAACCTTATTCATGGATAACAAGCATAAAGTTAGAGCTAACAATAAGAAATGCTAAATAGCAAATATTCTCAGGGAAAGTGAAAGAAGTATACTAGGAATTGAGTTCATAATGCACAATGCATCTCTAAGTATACTAGCTAAAGCTGACAAACTGGGTACTTAATGGTGCTTCTTGAAACTGCAGCAAAGCTCTAGGATGTGAATATTGAGGAAATCAAATTCAAGACAGCCTCCACTTTTGTCGGCACCCAATCGTATCCTATGGGTTAATTGAAAAAAAAGATGGGAGAAGTAATCACATATAATTTAATAGTCTAGCAAAAGCAAACAAATAATTTTCCCATGATGATCTCCAAAGATCCTCCAAATCAAGCTGGAATAGGACTTCCAACTGATCTTCCAAATTATAACCCAGTCAAATCCATGTCTAACCTGGCACAAAAAGATGAGAAAATTTTCTTAAAACTATATATAAGAAGAGCAGCCTAGAAACTTCCTCTACGTCCATCATCACGATGTTTTGGAATAGTCCTTAATAATGGTTCACAGTTAACCATATACATAAAAGGTGTCAAGAAATCTCAACAAATTAGACACATGTACTTGATCAGAAAAGGTAAATCCCCACAATCTCAAGGAAGCTTCTCTTTTTCCTAAAGAATGCAATCTGCAAATTCGTTAGCTAATGAATACGCTTTAGGAGAGGGCGTTCAGCATTAACCCAGCATTTTGGAGCTGTATGCTATCAGTTAATCCCCTGCGTGAGTTGTTAAGCCAAGGAAGCTTCTCTTTTTCCTAAAGAATGCAATCAGCCAAATCATTAGCTGATGAATAAGCTTTGGGAGAGGGCGGGAGTTTTAGCAGTAACCCATCATTTTGGATTTGTCTGCGATCACTTAGTCCCAGTTGTTAGACATTGGCTTTCCATTGGTGCTGTTGTATACCAAGTCTGTACAGTCTCATTCTATTACCAATAAAATCTCTTTGTCGTCCGTTAAAAAAAGAGATGGCGGTGTGCAATCACATACCAGAGTCTAGAGTTTTTCTTCTTTTCCCTTGTCACGCACAACATGATCCAAATTCGCTATAATATAAAACAGGTGGGAGCAGGAAGATCAATCCATTTAATAGAAACTTTATATTACTTGATTAAAACTAACGCAGAAACCTGAAATTACAGAATGCTTGAAATTGGAGGAAAAGGGAAAATAATATCTACACAGTACACAGATAAGGAGACATTTTTGTAAGCAACAGCTTGTAAAGTTCACATCGTTCTCAATTCTGGGCATCTAAATCTCTCCAGTAGCTCAGAACCCATGTATAGCAATAATTATTTAAACGAAACCGATACACCATTTTTTTAAAGGGAAGAGTCCCATTGATTGGCCTAAAATTAAGTCAAAGCAGACAAGAGAAGGGACTCAATATGCCTTATTCCCCCCCCCCCCTACAAGGATTTGCTCTGGTATTTAGAAATTATTGTTAATTACAGAGACCCATAAAGATAAAAAGATCATAACCAAACAAAAGAAGAGTTTCATTTAAAAAAAGAGAAAAAAGATAAATTTAACAATATAAAAGGAAAGAACATTGGTTTTTCAGTTTTGGGGGTTAGGGAAAAGGGTGTGGAGGGAGTAAAAAAATGACATACTTTCTGCTGCTTTAAATCGTCTCCAGCTATCTGATCGAGAAAATGGGTCTTGGATGTGAACTGGGCAGGGACTGGAAAATCCGGAGCCTCTTTCGAACATTGAACAGCGAATTTCGAAGAGGAACAAGATGAAGATGGTGAGTGCTCTCCCTGTTTGAAGAAAACTGAACCCAACCGCCTTAGCTCAGTTCGTGGAAAAGACGAAAAATTGAGTTTTCCGGCCTCGACTGGAGCAGCTCGATGGAGTGAAGGAGAAGATTTTAGAAGGGTTTTAGAAGGTAGAGGAGAAGAATGGATAAGCCTCTCCATAGTCTCTTTCCCCAATAACTTCCAGGCTTTAAGAGGCTGAAGAGAGGTTTAGTTTGTTATGTCATACAGTCATAGGCAAAGGGAAAACAGAGAAGATAAACTTATGAACAATGAGACAGGTCTTTGTGGTGAAACTAGCCTTTGATTTGGAATAAGTAAGACACACTGATCCCAATCCAGTGTCTACTAGTGGCTCTCTCTCTCTCTCCCTCTCCCCCCGTCTTGCTCTTGGTGGTGTTCCACAATTGGAAGGAACCCAAGTTTATAACTGGTGTATCAATCACAAGATAGGAAAAGGCATCTAAAGGGTAAGATGGTAAATAACTCTGCAGTCATGACGGGGTTGCGGTGTAGAGTGTAGACTATAAAACATTTGACTCTACTAGTCTGCTTCTACCCTCAAAAACGTCTCAGAGAGAGATACGATAATCGGTCCAATAGATTCAACTGTCAATCGGTCGGTCCAAGGGTTTCAAGAATTGGAATCAAATTGGTTGAATTGATCAATTTGAATCGGAACCGATCGAGTTCAATCCTGATTTCGACCAATCCATGCTAGGTTTCTATGGTTCAAGTTGATTCGGATCGATTCTTGATCTATTCCGGGTGAGTATCAGTTGAACAGGAACCAGAATCGGAATCGACTAGACCGATCTGGATCCCAGTTCCAATTTTCATAACTTTGGTCGGTCCTGGTCTGGTCTGGTCTGGTCTGGTCTAATAGTTTTGGCTCCGTTTACTGAAGAGTGAAGAGTGAAGACGGACCTTCGATTCGAATTTGGGGAATATCTTACTTTGCTTCTTAATCTGTTCGTGCGATTCTAGTGTTTAAGGGTATCGCTTGAAACTTTGAAAGTCAAGTCCCTTCTGCAAATATCGCAGTTGGTTCATCTGGTTTTGGCTCTAGGGTTTCATTTGACCTTTTTTTACTCTCTTAAGTGCTACCCAATGGAGCCCGTAGCTTCTGTCGTTGATAAAATTAAAGGGTTCGCGAAATCGTCCGAAGAGTTCTTCAAGGTCGTGATTCACAGACGGGATGATTCGTCTCGTCGCAATCCGGTAATCTCTCTCTCTTTCTCTCTCTCTCGAAACTCATTTATAGTATTTCTCTTTTCTTTTTTTTCAGCCGGTTTTTATTATCTTTCTTGTTTTTGGCAACAATGGGTTATTTTTATTATCATGGTAGTTTGCTTGTGAATGTTCAGTGGAAGTTGATTGCTAGTTGCATTTTCTATGATCTATTTCCATGGGAACACTGCCTCTTCGAAGTCCATCATCACTACATCTCTTAAATAGTCTGTATATATACCTGGAATCCAGTTACCCTGATTACATAGAGCAGTCTACCGTTGGAAGTTGAAAATCACAATGCTCTTTCTATCACTTTTTTTTTTTTTTTTTTGTTGGCTAACGACGGGTATCTAGGCCTTTGGCCTGACTATTCTCACGGGGCCATACTGACCCTACAACCGCATGGACCGGGTCATACCGGTGTTGAATGAGAACCATTCAACTTTCACTGAAAGCAGTGAAGAGCACTAAACACCCCTGTGTGAGTGGCCCATGGTGTGCCTAGTGGGAGCCGAACTTATGACGTCCGAGTTTACGGCTTTTTGAAAAATTCAAGTAACGTACAATCCCCCCCACCCGGCTGTCTCTTATATGCCAAATTCCTTCAGTCTGTTAATGATATCGCTGACAAATCGGCTGCTATGAATCTGTTGCGTAACATTCCAAGAGGATGACAATTGGCATAGACTTGTGGACCAATACTGTCAGTTCTGTGAATGGCATTCTTCACAGCACTTGCTTCATGACCATTACTAGACAAACCGGAGGCCTTGTAACCCATAATGAAAGTTTTGCATGGGATTATCGTTTTATCCAAATTCGCACCGTGAAGAAAAGTATAAAGGAAAATAACTTAACCTAAACTAAAGGAAGGCCTACATGATAGCGCATATTGTTAGAACTGCCAGTGGCATGTGGAGAAGCCGAAAACATTAATTAGCAACTGGGGAATAATGAACAACTAATCAGTTTCTCTGCCAATGTGCTATACTCAACAACCAATCTTGACTGGCATCTATTTTTTGTCTTAGGCTTTATTTTGTTCTTTTTGACCCTGTCTTCTCCTCTAGGTGGATTTCTTACATCTGCCAAGAGGAGCAAGTAGATAAGATAATCATCACTAAATAGTTAGATGGACTATAAGAATAGGATTTCTATGATACTGATACATCACTAAATAGAAATAGATGTATTGTACAACACAACTGAGTTAGAAGATGCTTATTGTGAGTGTGCTTGTAATAGGAGCTAACAATAAAAAGGCCTTAGAAGAAAACAGGAGAGAATGAAAAAGCCAGTTGGTGAAGCTCACAACAGTTTCGATGGATCCCGCGAGCTAAGATTGCCACTAGAGGAGAGCCTTCTTTTTTCTAAGTGGCTGAGGTGTCCATTGATTTGTTTTTATTTGATAGCTTGGAGATCTCCAGAAGATTACTTTACACAGGCCTTTTTTTTAAGTTATAGGTTTTGTTGTTTACTTGGGTCCAGAAGTAATTCAAAGCCAATTTATTGATTTTTGGAGTTGGTTTAGAGCTATTTAGTTTATTTTGTTGGCTTTTGAATTCTTGTACCTCTGAAATATCGGATGCCTAAAATGTGGTCACTTTGGTTGTAGTCTGAGTGAAAGAAAAAAGTCCAATCTAAACTAGCGGTGTGGAGGGTATGTATACACAGCACCCCATATTCTGCCACGTGGTAGATTGGATAAGGCTGAAATTTTGTAGACAGCTAGAACTGAAGATCTCCTGCTCACATGTCAAGTTTCAACCCATAGAGAGCTTGCAAAGTGACAAAATAAAACATTGAAAAATTCATGATTGCCCAAACAGTGGGGAGAGGGTGCATGTTCATACATGAAGGGTTTATGATTGAATATAAGTCTGAAATTTTGCATGTGGCCAATTTGCATTGCCTAAATATCCATATGGTAACTTACCTCATCCCCTTCCAAGTGGCAAAAACTCAGGTTCTGTCTACACCTGCTGGCATAGAAAACCTGAGGGAAAATAAAAAAGTCTTCAAACTTTCAGATCATTTAACAGCACCTATATATTAGGTAGTGTTGTCAACTTTTCCACAATTCCCTCTCTCTCTCTCTCTCTCTCTCTCTCTAGCCAGCACCAGGCCTGCTTCTTTACTGAAGTTGCTGATTCTTTCAATGCCTCTTCGCACTAATCCCCAGATATCCTCTAGCATTGATTCTGGTGAAATATCCTACTATTTTATGGAACTCTACTCAAACAAGCCCTATGCTCATTTCTGCTGTTAACTAAGAAGTACTCGTGATTTTTTCACCACTTTCAAGTGTTTAACCGGAGGGTGGACTTCAATGCAACAGTGAGGTTGCTCCATTGAGACCACCTAGTGGTCACAGTTTCAAGTCGGGAAACAGCCTCTCTGTGAAGCAGGGGTAAGGCTGCGTACATTATGACCCACCCCAGACCCCGCACTGGTCAGGACCCTCATGCGGTGGGTATGCCCATTTGTTTTTTCAAGTCTTTAACTGAATACAATTTTTCCCTCCCCTTTTCTTTCAAATTTCTTTCTGCCAACTTGCATCATATCATGTTTCTGTAGCACGTCAGTCGGTCTATATTGCACATGGTTTGCAGACAATCTCAATTGGCCTTCCCTCGTCTTGTCACTTGCGGGTTCTACTTCGATATTCCCTTCAATACAATTCATTGCTCTATATTGCATATTCTTTCATTCCTCAGTTTCAACCATATACTTTATACCAATTGACCAAACACATAATTGATTCGTGGTTACTTATTTCTTTCTTTTTGGATGCCTATAAATTTTATCAATCAGAAGGCCAACTACCCCATATAAAGCCAATTAGCAGCCTATAAAGCTTTTAGAAAAACTACATTCCACTGTCTTCTACTGTCAAATTCCCACATGACTTGAGAGCAGAATCAAGCACTCTAATCTTTCTCCTTGTCCCTTTTTAGCTAAATGCTAGTTCATTGTATTCATCAAAGCCTTCCTGCCTTGTATTCCAAAAAGTTAATCCCAAGAGAAAGTATCAAGTCATAACTCGGTACCTTCTGAACCTTCAAAGACCAGAGCAGGTTATCAGTGTCCCTAGGCATAACCTCTACATCCACACCATCCAATTTATAACCTCAGAAGTACCCAAGAACCATTGTCTTAGCCCCGTCTAAACTGAAACTCCGAACCATATTTTTCAAGCGGAAATAAACCCAAGAAAATCCTGCATTAGTTTTCCATTCCTTTGAACCTTTTCATTGGTGGTTGCATCTTTGTGCTGCTGAAGCTGATTTCTTGGGCAGATGGATGACCCAAATCTGGGCCATTGGGAAGAGAAAATGAAGACAAGGAAAGACAAAAAGAATAATATAAACACTGATGTTTTTCTGAATGCAGATTCTGGTAAATTATTGCAAGCAATCTTCTACTGTAATCTGGTCAACATTAGAGGTGTTTCTTTGAAACTTCTTTGTGGGAGGTAATTATTCTATGGCTCTAGATTTTTTAAATTTTTGTTGACATGTTTTTGCCTCTTACATAGGTAGCAACAAGTTCTATGATTGAGCTTTACAAATTTTCCCATTATATTATTTACAGATTGAGATTTTGAAACGGTTGCAACGAGAAGCATTTTCTGATCTGATGAAACTGAGGGACAGACAGGACAAGGTTGAGAGAATGCTTTCTTTCTATAAATCTTCCAAGGGAAATCCATTTCAGGAAGCAAGTACCCATGTAAAAGGAGAGGTGGATGTTGTTGGCGCATTACTGCTTGTGGATAATATTAAACAGCAGACCTGTGACATTGTTGATAGAGCAGGAGTTAGGACTGGAACTGATTCAAGATTCATTTTCGAAGCAACTATTCGGCAGAAAGATTCTCTTGTGGCAGAGTTTATGGCCAGTCAGAGAGGCCAGGGCTCTAATGGTGGCATCTTAGGAAGCACGCTTTCTTTAGCTAAAGTGATGTATACAGCAAATATTAGTGATTGGTGCTCTGCAGTCTTAGTTCCAGTGGGGGCCCGATGCAGGGATGTTGGAATCGCTTCAAGTATTTTTCAGCAGGTAATGACCTTAATCATATTTGTAGTTTGAGGACATAAGGGCAGACCTTGGTCCAGTGGTATTTTGAGGACATGGATACTGTCTCCACTTTAATTTGTTGGAAGGGAATGACAGAATAGTATTGTAGTCTTACGCAGTCAAGTCCACTCCAGAAGTGGAAATAGAGGACTCAGCCAATTAGGCGTGATTGTCAAATCTCCAACTGAAAACGATCCTAATCAAGGTTTTAAAACTCGGGATCGGTCTTGACTGATACAGATCCTGATTGGATCGGACAGAATTACCCCTGCTTTTTAATAAAAATCAATTGTTATTACCTTTTTACCCTTGATCCATACCAGTGGATCAGTATTGGATCAGTCAAGACTCGGATTGGTCTCAACCGATACTGATCCAATCTGGTCGATTTTGATGGATCCAACCCAAGTTTGGAAACAATGATCCTGATTGAATGTTCCTGCTGCTGATATCATTGCTCATGTTTACTTCTACTATCCGGAAGATGCTACCAGTTAGATGGTTTGACTCATTTGACCATTCCATACTTGGGTCTAGAAGATCTGGTGATGCAGATAAGTTAGACCAGACTAATGAATATGAGCACTGTCTCTTACTTTTGGGATGGTGATAGTTTTAATATGTTATCAGTTTGATCATAGTAGTACTGAGTAGTAGACAGCGAGTACTGCCTTACGTTTCCTTGTAGAACTCCATCTTGGTGTGCTTCAGTGTTTCCTTGTCTGGCTCATCCTGGAATTGTTCATCTTCTCAACAGGGGCGGGGCCTTACTGATTTCTCTTTGGGACCACCTCTTTTGTATCGATATCATGATGCTGCCGCTGCATTATTGGTTAGAAGATCAAAGGTTGCTGCTTGTTTGGCTGAGTTTGTTTCTGGATTGGGAATGCAACCAGATTCTACAGGAAGTAGGCATTTCTTAAGCACTTTTGGGCAAGTAATCTATCAGCTTTCAAAAGGAACAACGCTCACCCTACTGGGCATTCACAAAATGCCCAAATCACAAAGTCCGCGGACTGGTTTAGGTTTCCTTACTGTGCCAGTTGGTGGTTTAAGATGCCATAACCATCTTGGTATGCCTACTGAAGCTTCTCTTCCATCCGCTCCCACCAACACAGAAGACAATAGACCTACTGGATCCATTGGTTTGATGCTCGAGACAGAGCTTGATGAGAGTAGTAGAATCAAAGGTTGGGTTGAAATGCAGAACTCAAACCCTAGATATTTACAATGGGCTGTTACACTGTCTGATATCCCTGAAGATGAGCTAGGATGGGGTTTGAGCTTGGGAGGAATGATCCAAGGCCCATCAGCTCGGGATCATTTCCAGGTTGAAGCTTTCTTGAACTTCAATTCGGGAAAGAGATTCAGCTTTCAGCCTGGTTTTGTATATGTTATGGATGGGACAGACAGAGTTCCTGCTCTCATGTTTCGGTCAAGTTGGTCTCTGTGATACAAACTGAAACACCAGGAGGTCCTAGTAACTACTGGTTGTGCATGAAATTCCTGTGTTATCAATGATGAGCAAGGCATTCCTCATAGCGTGTGAATCTTCCACTCATTTTTTCTTTTACATCCCGTAACATTAGGTTGATGATCTTCTCCATAACAAGGCTGATGTCAGGAGAGGAGAATACTGTTAAATTGAAAAGGAGAACACTGTTGAAGTTGGTTGAAAGGAAGGAACAGAAAACAGTTGGGTATTGAAAGAAAGAAGAGAAAAAGATCTTTTTTTCATTTTTTACCAAATGAAAAGTGAAACATTAACATTGAAGAGTGAAACTCAGCAAAAAAATTTAGTTTGATATAGGTATGTTGTGTTTGCGTTTGCTTTATTTCTATTTCTCCAGTTTTCTATATAGTTAATCTTTATTCTCTTAATTCTGTTGTGGCCTGGGGGTACATGAATTGCTGTACTTCAAATGATGTTATACAATTGTATGAACCAGGGTGTTGAATGCATGACTGCATCATTCAAGAGGGTGTTTTATCACTAAAATTAGGATAAAATTAGAAATCTTTGAGTGACTTGATTTTGATTTTGATTTTGATTTTGATTTTGATTTTGTTATCAGTTTGATGATGGAATTGTTTTATATGATTCCAACTGCCTCAAAATTATGCAAATCTGATGTGTCATTTTGAAATTATTTGTGCATTTAGTGCTTCACATATCAGAAAGCAATGAAAAGGTTGTGATGAGGTCTTATGCTATCCAGATTCCGGACACTAAGAGATCAATAGCATTTCCCTCTAGAAGGAAAAGTTTTATATACAATATTTATATTATGTGAAGCACTCTTAGAGTATGATCTTGTTTACACTATCAAATTATGCCGCAGGAAACCCATTGGATCAGTAACATCCCATGTGCTTCGTGCTGATGTGGCCACTATACTGCATTGTTACCAAAGTGAAGAGTTTCCATAAATCCAGTTGAAACTGTGAGTTGAAATCAGGTTTTTTGTCAAAAGGTCTCTCTCTTCTTCTTTTTTTTTTTTTTGGTGGGGGAGGGGGTGGATGGGTAGGAGTGGAGTAATGGCACTTTTAAGCACTACTCATCTGCTTGGATTAACATTATAGGAGGTAGTTGAAAAGTGAAGTAGGAATCTAGGATTACAGAAAACAATCTTAAGGAGTTCCATAAATTGACCGCAGCCTCCCATTATTAGATGAAGAACACTAGCATAAGCACTCCCAAAACCAAAGGATTCCTATCTAATAAGGAGTTGCTTACAATGATTATACCATTCTTGGGACACAATATGAAGGAAAAAGAATGCATCAGATTAATTAGTTTTTCTTTGATTGTAATGTACATCCCATGTTGAATTTGAGGTTTTGGAAAGGAGGAGGCTAATATTTCTCATGTATGTAATAATATCATCAAAATGTTAAGCCGTTTGAAAGGGAGGGGGCGACTCACATGTGACAACCCACCCATTTTTTCTCTCCCTCACCCTTGTATGTTATTCTTAATCAATACTCAAATTATTGACTTTCAATCTAATCTAAGTATCAAAGTGTGTTCCTTTTGAATCTTACCATATAAGTAAAGGGTTAGGTGGATAGCATTTCTAGAGAGAGAGAGAGAGAGAGAGAGAGAGAGAATAGTCCC